>NC_081408.1:428690792-428985792 GCF_030272615.1 Cryptomeria japonica | reverse complement strand
TAAGTAGCAAGGAGCCTAAGTTGGAATTCAATGCAAAACATATTAGGTTGATTGTGAAACAATCATGGAACATGGTGAATGCGCCACTTTATATGGCAAACTATGCTCACAAGTCCAAGCGGCATGTAATGAATGCTAGTGAAATTCTTCCTAATGATAATGGGATTGAAAAAATAAGGTACACTAAGGCCCTTGAAAATATGTTCAATTTTGACAATACATTGAAATTTTGGGAGTAATGGGTTGCATTTTTCAATCTTGAAAGACCTACATTCTATAAAATCTATAGCTAGGATGGGCATGACTACTCTTTCTTTAAACAACCATCTTGGAAGGTGGACATGACATGAGAAGGCCACAATAAAGATGATGATACTTTCTACCCACAATAAGTTAATTTTTATATTTGTAAATAGGAATTGTTCCACCTATAGGTTTATCCACTCAATCAAAGAATAAGCTTACCTCTAGGTATATATATAAAAAAATATTTACAATTCATTAAGCCTTGTGACTTTGTGATTGATAAATTCTTATAGCACATTGAGATGTTTATCTTGAATATGCTAGACACATTGATGAAGAGGTGTAGCAAGGACTAGTTAGGGTATCATTGGATGAATCACAATTCCATATAGTGAATGACTCAAAGAAAATGATCATCTTTTGTATTGATAGTATGCATGAAGAGAAATTATAGCTCTATTTATTTAAAACTCCATATCTATTTTTAAGAGATAAAATAGAGGTTTTGAAAAGGCCTCCTCCCTTTAATAATCAAGATACTAAAAACAAGAAGATAATATAAAATGGCTACCAATTTGCAACCTATAAAAGAAGCCTTGATACTAGGTAGGAGAAACAAAATAATAAAACCATAACCAAAAAAAAATTAAATCACTAAACAAGTATGTTTCCTAGAGATTAAGCAAATTTGCATCCTCTTATTCATCCCAAATGGTCCTCAACTTGTTTTCCATACTCAACATCCTCTTGCATCATTTCTTTCACTTTTAGGTTTCTTGTTTTGGTGCTCAAAACTACATGTTCTAGGATCACACAAGGGTTGTTTTTCTCTTGCAATAGTTTGATGTTTTTGGTTCCACTCTAGATAGTTGTTATCCTATATATTTTACCATGTTTTGCAACTTACTCTTGATGTTGAGAATTTCCTCCATTTTTGCCACCCTATAGTCCTCCATAGTTATATTTTCCTTGAGCCAAGTGATTTATTTCATATTCTCCCACTAGTTCAAGAGAGTTTTCTCCATTTACATTTGTGTGAATTCCTCCCCACATAGTCATTCTCTTAACCAACTAGGACATTTTGAAGCTATCTTTGATAAATTTTGTGTGAATCCATCTCAATGTTCTATAATGAGTGACAAATCGCTATGTATTTTAACATATTTTTCCCCGATCATAGTTGTCACTAAAGACACCTCCTCAATGGATAAGGCTAGATAGGAGGCATCTATAAAAAAATCCTTCTCAAACCCTTTAGGCTCTATAGAATTATGAAATTCCCTTCTATCCTTAAACACCTTTTTGTCCTTCTCAATTGATTTGGAGATAGGTTAAAACTATTCCTCATCTAGGGAGTTTGAATCCTCAATACAAATGACATTTTTCTTCTTACAATTTTTTGAAGAAACTTCCCTAGTAAATTTCCCCCTCAAGAAAAATCCAAACTAGAGTCAAGAAGGGAAAGTAAAGTCGAAGAAAGGGAGGCTCTAGAACAAGCTTTCTTAGGAACAAAGGGTTCTAGATATAAGTTGAATTTAAGTTTTTTGGGTGGGTCTAAGGAAATTCAGTAGAGATCAAGGCATCAGAAAGCTTTGAGGAAAGGGTATGATTAACCAAAAGAAAATTTAAGTAGTGTGGAGAAGTAAATCCAATGCCCATCAAATGTTGAAGGAAAGATAACAAAAAGAACTGAAAACTAACATGATAAGCATGATAGAAATGGATAAAAAGAGTTCAATGAAAGGAGTACATAGATTGGAACTTACTTTAGAGGGTATAAGACCTAATAAGTTTCAAGGTGACTTCATCCCAACAAAATGACCAATAAAATATAACAAACATATTATATAGTATCTTCAACTGCTCGCCATTTCTCAAGAAAGAAGTAAGGGCCTTTTATTTTGCCTTCTTAAAAATTTGTTGCCCTCTCTAGAAAGACCAATAACCTAAGGAAGTCTTCAAAAACCTCAATTTTGATGCATTTAATTTTCACCACCTATAAATCCCATTTTTTGGTAAATTAAATAAGATGTTATGGGGCCATACCCCTTAATTCTCTTTATGTTCAATCTAATCACCTTTTTTTTAAATCCCCCATAAAATAGTATTCCATTTAGCCAACTCATAAGATTTGGTCTCCACATCATTCCTTTCACCGCCCATGAAGAATAAGCCTTGAAAGAATTTGGAAACCAATAAAGGTTTTCTTAAGTAGTAGTGAAAGAGCCACAATAGAGAAACCTATCCAAAATAAAGTATTCCATTGAAGTAGGTTGTTGTAGAAGGGAAAAAAGAAGTTCTTGATGATCCAACATTTGTCATGATTAAGATTCATGTAAATATTACCCCTTCAAGGGAAGATTCAAAGGTCTCATTTGACCCAAAATAAAGGTAATCGTCATTGATTAATGTAATAACTTACCTTGGAAGATTCATTTCCCCCTTCCATTTTGTGTATCCTTCATTAATAACCATGTAATTAGCAAAATAGTCTACTACATGATTACCCATATGGTATACATAATTTTATTTTTGCCTTAAGAAGGGAGTCCAATAAATTTATTGAGTCCTCAATCAAATTAGAGATAGAGTAGTTAGGGGTGTGAGTTTTAAGAAGACAATTCATTATATTCAATGAATCCCCCTCAACTTCCAATTCTTGTAGACCCAACTTGTAGGCTAACAAAAATCTATGAAAGCTCATAGAATCTTTGACAAGATGATTGGTTTGAGAAGCCAAGCTGATGATGAAAGCATCCACAACTCTTTTGATATGATTCTTGATAACACTACCAACTCTAGAATGACTTGGGTTATCTTAGACACCCCATCAATTCAACTTAAACTAGAGGGATTAAAAGCATGAATATTGAACAAAGGATCTACAAATGGTGGGCTTTGGAAGATAAGAACTGAAATAGATCTCCAAATTCCACCCATCCAAAACCCTTTTGTATGAAGGAAAGAACATGAGAGGGGACCAATGCACCGATTTTTCCTTAAAAGCACATAATAAACTTTCTTTAATGGTTAAAATAATTCTAGAGAACATTGCACTAACAAGTGATTTTTAATCTCCAAAAAATGCATAATTCCTTTTATGCGATAAGCCCCATAGGGCATGGGAGAAGATAAGTTTTCATAGTAACTTAGAGCCTAAGGAGTGAAAAGGGGAAGGTCATAAAGAGGGTAGGTCAAAGAGGAACAACAGTTATACCCAAGAGAGTGAAACAAGAGACTATTGGAGTTATTTCATTGATCCCTATGCTTTTGGTAAAGAAGAATGTTATGCATAGGCTATCGATTGTTATTGATGTCAACATACTTCTGTTGACTTATATTGTTGTTGCTCCAGTAATTTTGTGACTATGTTCATCATGTTTTGCTCTGCATTGCTCCACCATTATCGATATGGGTTTGTCATTTGGACAATATATTTATGAATATATGGTGTACCTATATTCATGTTTGTGCATGTTATGGATATTTGGAAGGTGACATACATGGTTAAATAGTTTCACCTGTCAGTTGCTCTTTTCCTCCAGAATTGAATAGTTTGTCTAGACATCCGCATTTTATCAATTGATTATTTCTAGTCCTACGGTTTTGGGCCCTGATTAAGCATCGTGGGTAACATGCATATCCCAGTTGGCATTAACTTTTCTTATATCTTGGCTGACCTATGTGTCTGAAATGTAAGAAGTATCTTATGGTAGTGTAAAGTATTTTTGGTAAGGCATGTGTGGCCGACTTGAGATATAGATCGATATATATATCTAATATGGTATTTTGATGATGATATAGAGAAATAGACATTGGTGTGTGATATAGTGATTGAATGTGATATGATGTGATGATATGTGATTGAAGCAGATACAAATGACAAAAGAGCTAATGAAGTGTGTGAAGTCTATCTATTGAGCCTTATTGGAACTGCACTCCATGCATATGTAAGATGCAACTATAGCAGTTCATTTTGTCTACTTGTTCTCTTTTGGGTAGTAAGCCCTTTCGAAGTGAGCCTTCATCTTTTCGGTAGTGAACCTTGCAATGAGAATTTTGTAATATTTTATAACTAGTTATATTATATTGAGAGTTAACCCTCTCCGTGTTTTTTCCCTAACGGGTTTCCATGAAAAAAATATGGTGTTATCTTGTGTATGTTGCTTGGATGTTGTCTCTCTTTTTGTTGCTTCTTTGATCATTCATTTCTTTCTGTTACATGATTATTTATGTGAATCTACAAAGTAATAATTGGGTTTATTCTAAAGTTTAAAAAGGGAATATTGATTCACCCCCCCCCTTCTCAGTATTCTGACTGTTCAACAATTGGTATCAAAGCTTGGTCCCTTGTTTTAGCTTAACCACTTAAGGGAGATCTTATTGGTTGAACAAATGACTCCTGAATTAAGTGTTGGAGAAATTCTCATGGATGGAAAATTGCAAACTATTCTTGAAGATATTGAGAATGTAGAAATAGAAAAAAAAAAAAATTTGAAAGAAAATATCAATGAAGCAAATGAATGCATCAAAAAACTGAGGGAACAAATCAAGAAGTTCAGAGAAAGATATAAAGAGGTCAGCAAGGAATTAAAACAATCAAATGAAAGAATTGCCAATCTTAAGTTACAAGTTGAGGAAAGTTATAAATCTGAGGAATGTTTGAATGATTAAATTAAATATAAGATTGAAGAATGTGCTAGGCTAGAACAGAAAGTTGTAACCCTAAGAACAAAAGATAAATTCAAGTACTAAGAAATGATGAAACGATGGATATGTAGAAATCTCTGAAAGACAAAAGTGGATTAGGTTTTGAAGCTCGTGAATATTCAAATAAAAGGACTGAAGATAAAGGCAATATGAAGAAGACTGAATCTAAACAACACACTGAAGAAATAAACCAAGGAAGGTAGCCCTAGAATAAAAAAAGTTCTATAAGAAAACCTTCGGTCAGACAACCTAATGCTCAAAAGTACCCTTCATTCAATGGCTATTATTTTTCCTATAATAAATTTAGACATAAGGCTCTAGAATGTAGAAATAGAATGAATTAAAATGTTTGGTGTTTTACCTGCAAGAGATTTGGTCAAAAGGCTAGTGATTGTAGAAGTTAAATTATGGATGGAAAACATAGATTCTTTTATGGTTATTGTCAGTTATGCAATAGTTTTGGATAGAAGGATAATCAATGTAGATCTAGAATGACTACAAGAAATTTAGGATAGAGAAATATAAAGTGATTTAGTTGTAACAAAGTTTAGCACATTGCTATAACATGCAGAAGCGGGAATATGAAAAATGATAATTCATTATAAAGGAATGAACTTGTAAAGAAGATTGATGTAGCAGAGGTAAGGAATGAAATTAAAAATATTTGGAGAAAGAAGGAAGTGGACCTGATGGAAAATGTTGTTGCATTTGACCCTGGTGCAAAGATCCCATTTGGAAACTAGTCCAAAAGCTTTGGCTTAGGGAGAGCTACAATGAAGATCATTTTCCCCTGCCAAAGAGGTTGATGTTGTTGTCACAACATGCTAATATGTTTGATAAAACTAATGTAGTTGATCTCTTGTGAAGATTGGGGTAGAAAATATTGCTATGTGGTAGATTATGAAGCTTCGGTAAGTGACTATTCATACAGACAAAGGTGTTTAATAGCTTTTTGGTGATATGATGGTTTTGGTGAAAAAACCCTAGGTTATTCAATAAAGTACATAAGTTTTTGGTGTTCATCTTATTATCAATGAATTGGAAAACTTTAGGAGTGGAAAGAAATATTCGAGTGAAACTATTGTTAGCCAAGCTAAGGTATTTATTTTGTCTCATGGATTTCAACAAGTTTGTTAGTCACGAAGATGAATCGCGACTTGAATTGAAGAAATTAATGAAAGATCTGATAAGAGATGTTTTGATTGATGCATTTTCATCACTACCAGTCTGAGTAGCATGTCTTGAAGATATCTACAAGTTTGTTGATGTACAAATTGAGGAATATGGCAATGTAAAAATAAAGAATTTTGAAGGTTCTCTCTCTAAAGAAAATTAGTAGTTGGTCACCAAGTTAGGGAGCAAGGGTTTGAATATTTGGAGTGAATTTTTTATGATAGGTGATGAAGAATCAATCAATATTGTGTTGAGAATTCATGATGACTACATTTGGCTAGATAGACCATATATGATCACAAATGAAGTCCTAAAGGTTGTTACTAGTCTTTGTTCAGATGGAACAGTACCTGTGATGAAGACAATGAGAAACAAAGTTGAAGGATTGATAGGTGTGACTTTAGATCAAAGAGATCTATGGATTGAGAAGGTTCTACATCTACTATTATAGCATATCTTTCTTATCATATGGCTAAGACAAGAGAGGACTATGATTTATGTGAACTATTGAGACAAGTATTGAACAATATCACATTGACAAACGATGATAGTTATTCTTTTCATTTTGGATCATTGATTGTATGCTTGGTATTTTACTTTAAAAATTCATTACCAAAGAAGGAAAATGTTGTTTGGGATGAGAACTTACCTATAGGAAAGCAAATCAAAAGATATTTGGATAATCTGAATGACAAAGACAAGGCAAGCAAAGAGTATTTCTATGAACTTTGGAAGAACTTGATTTCAAGATTTAGGATCCTAGAAAGATGTGTTGAGATGTACACGGAAAGTATTACATCATTGGTTGATACAGATCATTGTTTCATGGAAGCAATGTTTCCCTAGAAGTTCTAGCTAACAGGATTTGGATATGAAATTAGCATTGAAGACTGTATGAAGTATGCAGATAAACTTATTTAATTTTAGGTCAATCTCACTAAAGATAAGTGTACTACTTATGAAGAACTCACTGGATTAGAAGATACTAGATACATATTGCTCCAAAAGGACTCTCCTTTGGTAAGAAGAGATACATAAAATCTATGGAGATCCCCTTTCTAGTTCCAAAGAAGTCAAATAGAAAGGAAAATATTGAAATCATTAGCATTGATGATGTTGAAATTGTTGAATTTGATATGAAGTGGAAGGATACAGTTGTTGTAGAAGAAGAAAGGATGAAGGAACCCTTTGGTTCTTTTGATGAAGATCCCTTTGTAGTTGATAAAGTGTTAAAAATGCTTGAGGAACCTGATGGCATAAAGAGAATAGGAGATGCATGGTTATCACAACCATCTTATGACAAAGAAAGGTTTGAAGAAGCTTTGATTATTTTCTTGCTCTGAAACAATCTTGTTCCTAGTTCTATTCAAAAATTTACTCCCGGCTGTTTTTTTAGAACAATTATCCCTGAAAGCTACTGAAAAAGGGCAACCAAATCTTAAAGATGAAGTGTGGAGAGTTACGAGCAGAAAATGTATTGTTGCAAAGAAGAAAATGATTGAATATATAAAAGAAATGAGGATAGGTGTCGGTGCAGTTGCTAGTGTCTACAAATATTGTCTTAGGTGGCCTCTAGCCACAACAAATGACAAAGTAAAGATTGACTCTATTGATTTTGGATTCTTTTGATATTTTCAAGGATAAAGAAGGTGCAGTAAGGAGAAAGATTAACTCATTGCAATTGGAGTTGTCCTTGGTGCAGAAAGAGAGATGATTTTGTTAGGAAGTTATGGATAATCAAAGAAATTATTGAAACTAAAATGGATCATTTGATTGGTGTTATTGACTTGCTTGTGTACTACAATAGTTAGCGCACAGTGTTGTCATATGCTACCAGGTCCTAGAATTCTTTTCTCTTGAAACTCAAAGAAAAGTATAACGAGATTTTCTCACAAAAAGGTAAATGAGACCTTTTTCCTTTTTTTCTGAATTGCATTGTTGTTATTAAGGGGAAGTTGTGTGAAGGTATCCTTTTGATACCCTTTGTCCTTGATGGAAAAGGGGGAGAGAATGAGAAGTTTGGAAAAAGGGGAGAGTAAATGTGAGTAACAAAGGGGAAGAGAGCTAGAGAAAATTGAAGAATAATGGCATAGGAGAGTAAGCAGAAAGGGGAAGAGTAATAGAAAAGTAAAATTTTGAACAATGATTTTGATAAAGAATAAATTTGTTGAAGAGCAATTTTTTTGAGAAGTATTTTTAAGCGAGTAACCTTTTTGCATGTTGCCATCAATCACAAAGGGGGAGATTGTTGGAGTTTTGTCATTCATTATCATGTTTTTGGTAAAGGAGAATGTTGTGTATAGGCTATCAATTGTCATTGATGTCTACATACTTCTATTGACTTATACTATTATTGGTCTGGTAATTTTGTGACTCTATTCATCATGTTTTGCTCTGCGTTTCTCCACAATTATAGATATGGGTTTGCAGTTTGGATAGTATACTTATGAAAATCAGATGTACCTATGTTCATGTTTGTGTGTGTTATGGATCTTCAAAAGGTGAGATATATGGTTCAACAGTTTGGCCTACCAGTTGCTTTGTTCCTCTATATCAGAACAGTTTGTCTGGACATCTACATTTTATCAGTTGATTGTTTTTGGTCTTGTGGTTTTGGGACATGATTAACCATTGTGGGTAGCATGTGTATTCTAGTTGGCATTAACTTTTGTTATATCTTGGATGACCTATGTGGGTGAAATATATGAAGTATCTTGTGGTACTGTAAAGTATTGTTGGTAAGGTATGTGTGGCCGACTTGAGATATAGAGCAGTATATGTGTGTGTGTGTGTGTGTGTGTGTGTGTGTGTGTGTGTGTGTGTGTGTGTGTGTGTGTGTGTGTGTGTGTGTGTGTGTGTGTGTGTGTGTGTGTGTGTGTGTGTGTGTGTGTGTGTGTGTGTGTGTGTGTGTGTGTGTGATATACTCTTTCTATGATGATATAGAGATACAGACATTGGTGTGTGATATAGTGATCAAGCATGATATGATGCAGATACAAATGACATAAGAGATAATGAAGTGTGTGAAGTCTCTCTACTGAGCCTAATTGGAATTGTACTCCATGCATATGTAAGATGCAACTATAGTAGTTAATTTTGTCTACTTGTTTTATTTTGGGCACTAAGCCCTTTGGCAGTGAACCTTCATCTTTTGGGCAGTGGACCCTCTGTCAGTGAGCCTCATGTAGTGAGTATTTTATAATAATTTATAATTAGTTATATTATATTGAGATTTAACCATCTTCATGGTTTTTCCCTAACAGGTTTCCATGCAAAAAATTTGGTATTCTCTTGTGTATGTTGTCTCTAATTTTATTGCTTATTTGATCATTCATTTCTTTCCATTACATGCTTATTCATGTGAATCTACAAAGTAATAATTGGGTTGATTCTAAAGTTTTAAAAAGGGAAAATTTGATTCACCCCCCCCCCCCCCCCCCCTCTCATTATTTTGGTTGTTCAACAAACTCTCATTATTTTGGTTGTTCAACAAAGAGAACAAATCATAAAACATCTCAAGAAAAAGAACAATTGAGGAAAGGGTGGAAAGGAAATTCTAAATCGTCATCACACAAGATACACTTGATAGGTAAAGAAAACCCTTAAATGAATTATCCACCTTATCTTCAACAACTAACCAAATAAAGTCCACTTTTGAGATAAGAGGCTTGAACATTTGAGGGCTTTGTAAAAATTTGCAAAATCTTTTATTCTTTAGGCCCTTCTCTTTTATGCTCATGAGTTGGTTTAGGGAGGGAATGCTTTGTTTTTTAGTCTTGTCCCCTATTTTTGAAACCTTTGGCTATTGGAAATATTGTCATTGATGTCAAAGGGGAATAGAAAATATTATTATAATGTCATGTTATGCCAATAAAGTTTATCATTAATGTCATGTTCTCATTGATGTCAAAGAAAATATCAGTTGTTATTGTCAAAGAAATCATTATCACAATTTATTGAAGAGGTGATCAACTTGTAAAAGAGATTAGTTATATCCTAAATTGAGCTACTATGATTAGTGTTAGATTTAAAGAGATTGAAGAGAAGAATAAAATACGTTATGGTGAGGAGGTTGACTCCCTATGTAATCACCCCTTATAGGTAAGTTGAAATAAGTAAACTAAATTTTTATTAGCTTTTAAAGCATGGGCTAACTCATGCCTTGTGAAGTGCCACCTTCAAGAAAGAGAATTAAAAAGTAAGAAAATTAAATTTATTTTATGGAGATTCACTCCCTTAGTATAGAAAACCTCATGTGAAGGGTTTCCACTCTTGAAGAGTCATGTATAAATAAATATTATCTACCTAGTTAAAGTGTGAATTTATAACTAATATGCATTGATCTAAAAATAGTGATAATCAATGTCTTAAGGCAACATTGATGTGGTATTTGTTAACAAAGGGACATCACCCTTGGTGATAATTCCTCCCACTTTTGAATCAACATGTCCCTTCTAGCAATCATCTCCCTTCATGTAAAGGCATAAAGATACAAAAGTGGAGTGTAGTGGAAGGAAAAAGGTGTGTGGAATGAAATATGATTCGGTCAAACATTAGTTGATTTTTGAAGCATAAGAGAAAAAGAATAAATGGAATATACGCATATTTGAAAATTAATAAATACAATATCATTCTAGAAAATTTTGCAAGGAGAAAAGTGAAGAGATTTAAAGATAAATCAGGTAGACACCAACATATATATGAGTATGTACAAGTAGGTTTAGATAATTCCATGAGAGAAAAAGTGGATGTGAAGTCATGCAATGATAATTACCTCAACTTAAGCAGACCAAGAGCAAAAACATTGAAAGGGAATTTTAGTGTGAAGATGATACATCTTATATAAGCATATGTGTAAAGGAAGGTATATGAAAATGACAGTATCAAATTTTATGAAGATCACTACATCTACAAGATCTTTTATGAAGGAATATTTATTGATCATCATTTATTGAAGAAATTATATTCAATAAGACAAGACTTTGTTGAGTTAGAGGTTGGTACCTCATATTAGAGAGGCTAGTGCCTTGTATTAAAAAGATTGGTGTCTCTCACTAAGTTTTTTCTTGGTAGTGGAGATTGGTGTCTCCAATAGGTTGGTGCTTATGAATATATGGGATTGGTGTCTCTTGTGGGTTATGAATTTGTCACATCTTATATTGTATAATTTATTTATTGTGATTGTTAAATTCAAAAGTAAAATATTATATCATACTGATTTACCCCACCCCCCTCTTAGTATAATCATGTGCTCATCATTGGCCATAACTCAAAAAGTGGAGTTAGAAAATATTTATATCTGTTGACAATTTGGGTTGGTTTGTAAACCTCCCTAAATTACTAAAATTGGTTCAACTATTGACTGGTTTTTCTAATAATTTAAACAAGTTTTGTTAATGTTAATTTATCAACACAACAAAAAGGTTTTATAACTAATTTTGAGTGCCAACGATGATTTTATAGCCTTATTGAGTATTAAGCAAATCAATTTTTAATGGAGTTTCAAGGAATTGTAAATGTTATAAAACCCGTCAGTTCCTGACAAGGTTTCCATAAGCTTATTGAAGCTCATCAAGCTTTTTCTAACTTTTGAAGAAAGAAAGGAAGGGGCTCTTTTTTGTATTAAACATCGTAAACCAAATAAAGATGTACATAATAAATTGAGAATGCAGAATTGTTTCTTATAGGACCTCTTAGGGTCCCCTACTACTTAGCTAATGAAAGACCACACAGGGTCTAAACAAAATCAAGTGTTATAGATCATTTGTTTACTATATATGAGCAACAATTGAATAAAATGTTACGTTGTCCTATGTTGAGCATAAACAAATATAACTTAATCTATATTATATATTATTTTCTTCTAGAGAGGATAAACATATACATATCTAATTACATATTTATACATTAGTTTAACTTGCAAAAAAATTGACTGTGAACAAAAACAACAATGATAGAATACCATATGAACTAGCTTGTCACTACTCAATCAAAATTTTATGCTCATTGTAGGATTCATTTTCATTCCAAGGTAGATCAACAACTAAAATGTCTTCATTAGACTTGACTATTTCTATGGTGAAGTCTTCTCCCTAATTGATGTGAAATCTTGGATCTTTTTAAAAATTAAGGTCCTTCTCCAATAAATCAATCGAGTGTTTCTTGTTATCTTGCTTTTAAATTTCAAGATTAATTTATATGTAAGGAACATTATCAGCTTTATTGTCAGACTAGTGTCTCCCATAGTTCACCTCAGCTTTGTTGATACCTATTGTTTCATATTTTAGCAGTTTCTAAAACTTGTCTTTTGAGATTTCCATAGTGAGTGTTACCTACACAAAAATGGTGTAAAACATGAGTCTTCTTAAAGACTTGGTAATTACTCTCCTAGTCTCCAACAACATATCCTCATTTATAGCCTTCCAGATTGTCCATAAGATATTAGCAAACAAAGTAAGCCAAAACAAGTTATAAGAATGACTTAAACCATACATAGAACCAAAGAGAATTTCTTGTCAACTTACTTTACCTTTATCCCCCCACCCAACCAAACCAGTAAAGAACATATTCCAAATTTCTTTTTTAAAGAAACAATCAAAGAAGATATGTCTAATGCTTTGAAGTTGTTTGCAAATAGAACATAAATTCACCATGGAGGAAGTGATAAGAAATGGGAGTTTTATAAAATGAACAATCATTTAAAGAAAGAAACTTTAGGATCTAATACATTACTCCATAGTATCTTAAGAGTTTTTTACCAAAAAAATTCAGAATTATTAAGATTCCAACATTTATTAATGTGATTTGTGAGGTCTTGGGATGAAATTTGAGATCTATAAATAATTTTAGGCTTTAAGTTTGGTAATTTTGTTTCTTCGGTCCAAGTGAGACCCTCAACCAAAACATTTTTACTGACTTTTCAAATTGGGAAGCACATGTTCATGCATGTCTCTCTCAAAACATAGTATGTCCTCTAGTGTTTTGGAGGCAGATTAAATTCAATGCTCAATTCATTCCAAGACTTAAGATGGTTATTAAATAGAACATCATTAAAACACTTGATACCTTTTAGATGCCAAGTTTTTGTAGAGAATCCTTGTTATAAGGCAAGGAGTTTATATTCATTCATAAGGTTCCACCAAATTGATCTCTCAGAGTTTAGAGAACACTTATTAAAATTCAAAAAATCAGTCTTTAATCTGAACTCTAATAAACTCCCAATCTAAGTTCCAAATAATTTTGAAAATAAATTGTTTCCAACTCTTAGTTTGTTTGGGGACAACAACCTATTATTCAAAATAAGCATTTTTCAAAGTTCATTCCCATTGAGGGCTTTATAAATCCACTTTCTAGCTAGAGATATTTCATGTTTTTTTAGATCTTCCAATCCTTATGCTCATTCCATTTTTTTAAGCAACACCATTCCAACTTAACAACATGCTTTTTCTTATTACCTTTCCCATCTGACCAAATGAATTGTCTAATATTTTATTAAGTTTCATTTACCTAGAAGTTACTAAATATACATAGAAAGAAATAATATAGATTGTAAGAAGATAAAAAAAAGCTGACACACCTAAAGCCTGTTAGCTAAAGAGAGGTATTTTTTATTCCATTGACAAGGGTTTTTATTTTATTTTTCTGTTAATCCATTCTCACATCTCTTTCAAACATGGATTAATAGAAAAAGGAATGCCTAGGTACCCAGCTAATTTGTTAGGCCCACCCCATTTAAATTCAAATGTATTGAACCATTATGGGAAGTTACTATTCCAGCTAATCATTATTGTTTTTGCCTCAGAGATTTAGCTCAAGATGCTTCACAAATTAGATTGAGTTTGTGCATAAAATAATCAACATTGCTTTCTTTAAGATCAGCAAATTAAACACTAAATAGGTTTCCTCCATTGGGAAGAGAAACTCCTCTAGGTTTGGGGGACAAGTTAGAGTCCCCAAGGATGTAAAATATAGCATTAGAGGTGCTAACAAATAGAGTTGGAGCCAACAGACAACCTTGTCTACTAGACCCTTGTGAAGAAAAGAACCATACAAGGATCTATTGGCATCTACTTAAGCTACAACATTATTCAAAAGTGTTTTCACCATTTGACAGTAACCACTTGGGAAGCCAAACACTTCAAGTTTCATCATCATAGGTGACCATTCTACACTATCATAAACCTTCTCAAAGTCTAGCAAAATAATGTCAATATTTTGATTAGATGTTCGGGCCCATTTTATGGCCTCCCAGCTAGTGATGAGGTTTTCTAAAATGTATCTACCCTTGATGAATCTTGTTTTGATTGGAAAAAGAAAAATTGGGGAGTATATCCACAAGTCTAAGGGCCAAAATTTTGGCCAATAACTTATAAGAGACATTGAGGAGAGTAACAGGTTTCCAGTTTTTTATTAGAGTATTTGTCCCCTTCCTTGGGGAGAATCTTGACGATACCTTTATTAATATTCTTTTATAAGGAACCTTTGTTTATAGATTTAGTGTAAACTTGAAACTGATCATTTGTTATATGATCCAAATTATTTTTATAAAATTCATCTTGAGGCCATCTTCTCTAGGGGTCTTGTCATTATTCATATTTTGAATTGCATTTACAATTTCATCTTTAACTATGTCAAATTTATTTTTACTATAATATAATTGGAGATCAATTTGGGAATTAGGTTTTTACATAACTCTCTAGCATTATGCCCTTGAAGGTTATTTCCTCCAGTGGAGAAGAAAGACTTATAAATATTTGAAATTATTTAATTATTTCCTTGGGATCATTAATCAAATTATTATCAAACCAAATATTGTCTACTTTATTTCTAATAGTATTGTTTTTTATATATCTAAAGAAGAATTTTGAGCCCTTATCTCCATTGTTAAGTCATTTCAATTCGGCTCCAACTCTTAAACCTTGTATCTTCTTAATGTGAAGATTTCTCAATTTTTTTGGGGTTGTGATTAATTCATCATTTATTCTTAATATTTTTGGATCACATTGAAGCTCCTCTAATTTAAAGAGATCTTCCTAAAGACCATTTTCAATTTTTCTAATATCTAATGCTCTTTTTTTTCCAATTACTTGAAAAATAGTGGTCCAAGTTTTAACCTTGTTATCCCATCTTTCTATAGCAGTTGTCTTTTAAAATCCATTTGTTGATCTCTTTTACGAAAAATATTGTCTCATTGCAAACATCATATTTTAACAAATTGATGTTGACGAAAAAATTACCATGTTTGCCATAATCTTTAGGTTTGTCATTATCAATATGTATTTTGGAGTGATAGGATGATGATCAGATAAGGAACAAGGGAAAACCTTGACCCTACTACCAACAATTATAAGAAGGAAGGTTGGTTAATGTTAAGTTATTGGCACAATAAAAAGGTTTTATAACTAGTTTTGAGTGTCAACCATGATTCTCTAGCCTTGTTCAATATGAAGGAAACAATTTTCCAATGCAGTGTCAATAAATTGTAAAGGTTATAATGTTAGATAGCTCAAATAATCAGAGGAAAACTGAGAGGGGGGGTGAATCAATTGTCACCGGATTATAGAACTTTAAGCATTCAAAACCTTGTTACCAAAACACATAAACTTAATACCAAAATACATAAACCAAATACCAGAATAACTGATATAGCAATTAAACATAAGAATAAATCACAGAAGAGTTACCATCCATCCATAACACATGACACCAAGATTTGTATGCGCAAAACCCAATAAAGAGAAAAACAACAGTGGGAAGCCTACCCACAGTCAGATAATACTTTTGTAGTAAGTATGTGATTACAATATGAGGGGCCTACACATGTAGGAAGTCCAATAGCCTAGAGTGCACTTCTCATCACAAAAAGCAGCCTCATTGACTACAAAAACATCAGACTACAATCCAGAAACAAGAGTGAGCTACAAGTATAGCATCTCCTATGTCTGAGTATAGTTTCGGTTAAGCTTAATACTGGAGGCCTTAAACCTCTCTTACAAACCCAATTTGATCACCTATGATTGACCATACCTTTTGCATATGATTACAACATTATTCACACACAGATATACCTATAACCCACATACCATAAACCCATGATCTACAAAGAGATCTTACATCATATTTATACCAACCTAGGGCCTAAATAATTAGGTCGGCCGCCTAAAAGATAATACAATAAATTCATAACATAAACCCACAATCCAATGATCAACCAAGTCATCTTAGGATGAAAACAATGTAAACCAATCCTTAAATACTGTCGGTAACGCATTAGGAACATCCTCCTGCACATTACATAAACCGGTCCATAACCTAGATAATATTAGACCCAAAATAGGTTGTCATAAACCAAATCCAACACCACCGATGAACTAGAACATGGACAAGATAACCAACAGCATCCTCAAAGCCATCTAGAAGTCTCACCAACACCACTTAGCATGTGCATCAAAAGACCTTCAACAAAGCTCTGCCGATAAAACCCTTACCGATGACCAAAAGGCTTACTAGAACAAATGATAGCTCTTGAGTCATCAAATCCCAAACCAATTGATCATGACGCACACCTGAATAGCATGAATGATATATCCAAACCAATTCTACAAACAAAAACATACTGGATCATACTGGATCAATATCATAATCAACCACTCTACCTGAACCAACTAGAAACCAGTAAACAACCAAAACAACTGGTGTTGCCATCAATGACAAAACATCAATGCAACACATAATAAATTCCTCCAAATTTCCAACAATCTCCCCCTTTGGCATTGATGGCAACACTATATGTGAAAAACAGCCAAGTGCCAAGAAATACCAAACAACTCTCCCCCAATGGAAGACCCAACAATCTCCGACAAAATGATATAGCAATGAAGTTCTAAACCAAACTCCCCCTTTGACTGATATTTTGTTAAGCTTTTTTTTTCACATATATCTCTCTCCCTTTGACATCAATGCCAGAAATATGACATAAACATCAAAGAAAAGTCATAAATCCTCTGAATCTTATAGCTGACTACTCCCCCTGAGTAGTAACACCACCACATCAATCTGGAATGAATAATAGCTCTAATAATGCATATTGGACTGATGTCAATCAGCATCACTCAGGTCTTTATCGGAGGGGAAAAAAACCCCAATCTATCTCTGAAGTACTCAAATGATTCTTTAGGCAAAGGTTTAGTAAAAATGTCTACAATTTGCTCTTTAGTGTTCACATAAACCAATCTAACTTCATTTTCTTCCACCTTCTCCTTTAAAAAGTTATACTTGATAGATATGTGCTTTGTCTTAGAATGAAATACCAGATTCTTTGATATATCAATATCAGCAAAGTTATCATAGTGAATGACTACCGGTTCATTACAATCCACCTTTATATCCTTCAACATTTGCTACATCCATAGAACTTCTGTAAAGTTAGTAGCAGCAACAACATACTCAGCTTCAGCAGTAGATAAAGAAACGCATGACTACTTCTTGTTGATCCATGAAACAAGTTTCTTTCCAAGAAAGAAAGCTCCATCGGATGTGCTCTTTCGGTCATCAACATCTCCAACCCATTTTGCATCTATATATGCACATAATGTAAAGTTGTCATTTTTAGGATACCACAAACCATACTCAGTTGTTCCCTGCAAATACTTGAAAATCCTTTTCACCACACTCTCATGATTTTCTCTAAGATCACTCTAATATCTTCATACAATACAAAATGCATTCATTATATCCGATCTATTCTGAGTTAGATATAACAAACCACCAATCATAGACTTGTACCTAGTAGGATTTACCAGTGTAGATGCATCATTTTTTGTCAATTTCTCACTTGTAACCATCAGAGTACTAACCAGTTTACAATTTTTCATACCAAATTTCTTCAACAGCTCTCTAGCATACTTAGTTTGATAGATGAAAATACCTTTATCAATTTGAGTAATCTGCAAACCTAAGAAAAATCTCATCTCCCCAATCATAGACATCTCAAATTCATTATTCATATTGTTATTGTTAGGATTCCCAAAGATACTAAGAGGGGGGGGGGTGAATCAGTATCTGACCGGTATAATAATTTTCTTAACTTATAACATGAAAAACATATTAAAACTGTGTACTGGTAAACCAGAAATAATGCAGCAAATAAGAACAACAACCACAACATGAAAAGCACACCATAACACAATATTTTAACGAGGAAACCTGGTGTGGGAAAAACCTTGGTGGGATTTGTGACCCACAATATTCACTTACTGGCCAATAAGAGAATATTACTGCTTACAATAGGGGCCTGCACATGCAAGAAGGCCAAGTGCCTAGAGCTCACTGCTCAATTACAAAAGAAGTCACACTGACTTACAAAAATGGATTATACTAATCCAATGTCTTGTACTGATTTAGATCAGCATCTGCTATGCTAGATTCAGTACCGATTTAAGCTCTGCAACATACATAAACCCTTATCCAATAATTCGCATATTAGGTCTCCTACCTTCTTTAATAGATCCAATAGTTGCTTTCCTACCAGTATATCAAAGCCAAAATATTTTCTACCAATACCAGGTACTTGTTTAGTAATATACAGCATTAAACATTCAAGAAAATTTCCAAATCTAAAGGTTCCTTTCTTATCTCCTTTGATCTTTTTTAGATTGTCTATCAATTCATCTTTGAGCCATTCACACACATCTATTCTAGCATTGTCATTAACCATGTCATATGCACTTTTAATACATAGGCTAGATACTAAGTTCAACCTATTTGCATGTGTATCTTTGTAGCCTAAGATCGTACTGATAAATCTGACATTGATGTCCTTCACATCATTTACCCTTAGAGATCTTTTGTCAAATATTGCAACGGTTAGATCCATCACTGTGTCATTTGAGACCCTTTTAGTTATGTCAGGTCTGCTACCGGTGGAAGGTAACCCTGTTACTACTTTAACGGCTTCTTTGGTGATCTTATGAATTGAATCCAACTAGAAGAATTCACCATGGACTCTGCTTAGGACTATTCTTATCACATCTTCAGGAAAATCAGGAATGCTAAGAATATCCAGAAAACCTAGGGTTTCTAGTACCTTGTGTTCCGGTTTGATATTGTCATTTTCATCACAAATCACAGTGCTATACATTTTATTGATTTCATCATCTCCTAATTCCTCTATATGATAGTGTATGTATATTCTAGGATCTTCAACATATACTACTCCTTTAGGAATTTGAGAGAATGCACCTATGTTATCATCTTTCTTAGCTATTTTGGGAACAAGCTTGAATACGGGTCTAGGGTGCTTGATAACCTCAATTATAGTAAGGTTTTCTATAAATTTGGGAATAGAGGAGGATGCCATGTTTATGAATACCTCAATCTACCTTAGGGATGAGTGCTTGAATGAACTGCTTCACTTCTTTGCTAAGGATGCCTTCACTCATGAATTTTCATGCTCTTGAAGATTTGAATGCTTGGTGAATAAGAAAGAGCCAAAACACTTGCTTTATAATGTTCTTTTCTCCAACTACAGCATTTAATGCTTGTCGGTTAAGTCACAACTTAACCCATTTGCCAGTAAAGAAGTAATTCAACTTCTCACCATCAACTGAGGGTATAATAGCATATTTTTCAGTCTGTTGCTAAACCCCCAAAGGATTTTCCTTCAGTTAGATGAAGAGTCTCCTGTCGGTGGAGTGTTACTCTATTCTATCAGTGGAGGAGTATTCCCATCAACATTCTGATCTAATTTTTTGATCCATTGTTTTGAGAATTCTTGCTTTACCTCTTCAACCTTTTCTTTACCTTTTAAACTAGGACCTTTGTTATTTGTCGGTGGGGTCTTGCTTCTATAGATTTTGCAATATGTCCAATTTTGTTACAAGCATAACAAGTCACATTGTTTTTTTGAATAGCTTTCCCATATCTTATGCCAGTATGTGTTCTGCATTGATTAGATAGGTGTCCAAATCTTCCACAAACATAACATCTTACATTCATTCTGCAATTTTCTAAATTATGACCAACTTTGTTGCATTTAGAACATTGACTGGTGGGTGTATTAGTATTTTGATAATTTCTAGATCTACATTGATTTTCTCTATGACCATATTTGTTACAGTTAAAGCATTTCCCATTGAATTTGTAAGCATTAGGTTGTCTTACCAGTTTGCTATGATCATGATTGTTTGCAGTACTGCAGCTTTCACCAACTTCAAAGCCAAGGCCATTTGTATCACCATTAGGTTTCTGATTTTTCAGCATGTCAACAAGTTCTTCTAAACTTTTCTTGAATTTCTCCTTGTGTTGATTTGCACCTGTCAGTTCATTCTCCAAGATTCCTTTTTGTCTTATGAGTTCAGTACTGTCATTTTGTGTATGCATCAAGTCTGTCTTCAACATATCATTTTCATGACTGAGTCTTGTGTTTTCATTTCCAGCATCATTTAGTCTTCTAGCCAAATCATCTTCATTCTTCTTTCTATCTTCAATTTCTTTACAAAATCGTATAGTCATATCTTGCATCTCATTCTTCATTGTACAGTTAACTTGTCTCAGTTGGTTCACCATATCATTAAGAGTTTCCTTTTCATCTTCCTCATTCTGCATTTTCTCACAAAGTTCTCTTCTTTTATTCCTTTCTATGGTGAAATTTTCTTGAAGTCCTTGAATAATATCCTGAGCAGCCTTCAAATCATCCTCAAGTTTGATATTCTTCACTTTTTCTGCATCATAGTCTAAAAGAGTTGTTTCCAATTGCTTTCTCAAATTTTCCATCTCTACCGGTGTCAAGATCTTCCTCAAGTTGTTAGGCTTTTGAAAATAGAGGACCAGGCTCTAATACCAATTGTTAGGATTCCCAAAGATACTGAGAGGGGGGGGTGAATTAGCATCTGACTGGTATAATAATTTTCTTAACTTATAACATGAAAAACATATTAAAACTGTTAGCGATAAACCAGAAATAATGCAGCAAATAAGAACAACAACCACAACATGAAAAGCACACCATAACACAATATTTTAATGAGGAAACTGGGTGTGGGAAAAACCTCGGTGGGATTTGTGACCCACAATATTCACTTACTAGCCAATAAGAGAATATTACTGCTTACAATAGGGGCCTGCACATGCAGGAAGGTCAAGTGCCTAGAGCTCACTGCTCAATTACAAAAGTAGTCACACTGACTTACAAAAATGGATTATACTAATCCAATATCTTGTACTACTTCAGATCAGCATCTGCTATTCTAGATTCAGTACCGGTTTAAGCTCTGCAACATACATAAACCCTTATCCAATAATTCGCATATTAGGTCTGCTACCTTCTTTTCATACTTTGCATTATTCCAATATCATATCCTAAATGATCTACAATGATCTCATACATATATGAGTCATATTACAATCCGCCATGTCGGCTTACAAAAGATTTTACAATTAATTACAAAATACATTTATACAAAATTCATGTCGGTCAGGGTGTCGGTAATCAATCTTTTTGGTGTCGGTGAACTGTATGACGGTGTAGAGTCTACTAGTGCCGGTGCCTATGTCTACTTGCCGGTATCACATGATTGTAAGGTTTCCATCAATGAAAATGCCTTCAATCACCTACAATTTCTCATTGGAGTGTGCATTTGCCAACTGTAGATGTATAAAAATGACCACATTCCCAAATGAATATTGTATGTTCATTTCTCTATTTGATTAAATCCAATTTAATTAGATTACCCGCATTCCTCTATTTAATTAAGTAAATTACTCAATTTATTTAAATTAAATTCACTATACCATTTAATGAATAAATCATTTTATTCAATTAAATCCCCCCTATCCACTTTTAATTAAATTCAAATTTAATTAAATAGTTATCCCAAATTGAATAAATCTAATTTATTTAATTTCTCCAAGTTACAACCAAATTGAATGAATTAAATTATTTCAATTAAATCCTATTATCCCTCCATCCACTTGCAAAATCCCAAACCCCTTTCTAATCCCTTCTAGAATCTTCTAATCAACCTAACCCTTCCTCTAAACTTTGTCACATCCCTAAGCAAAGGGAAGTCACTTCTCAAAAACCTTAAAGTCTTTGATAACCATTGAAGGTTTTCAACCTTCAACCACTAAAACCCTTAAAGTCTTTGAAAACCATTAAAGGCTTCCAACCTTCAACCACTTAATCCCTAAAGTCTCCAATAACCATTAATGGTTAATTCAAACCCTCCCACATGGTTAAAACATTTTTTTTGACTCAACCTCTATCCAACCCAAGGGTCTCATCAGGCCATTAATGCTTTGACCATGATTATCTCTTAATCATTTGCACAAAGGTTTATCTTTGGATTAACTCTTAATCCAGTGGGTAAGCCTAACTTAGACTTGACCCTTAGCCTTTAGATAACCATGAGGTCTTCTCAGGCCTTTAATTCTTCCAACCTCTTCTTTCAACCCAATCCTATGTTGACACTTGTCACCATTTCATTGGTACAAATTGTGCACATGGATCCCCAACTTTCAAACTTGGCCCTTGATTAAACCTTTCAATCCTGACCATCCATTGCCCTGTTTGTGCTATAAATAGAGCCCTCATTCCTCCATTCTTAACAATCATCTTTCAAATTTGAAGCATTATACTTATGCTCAAATACTTTCAAGCTTTTTCATTTCATATATGCTCATCATTTAGCCTCTTTTAGATCAGGAATTAGACTAAATATGCATGCTAGAGTACTTTCTTTATCATTTTAGCTCAATCATAGACTAAATATATCATGTTAGGATAGTATTCATACTAACCTCGTCATATTATCATCTAGTGTATTGCATTTTAGAATCATACATAGCTTAATCTCCATTTCATACTAAAATCTATCAAAGCATCTCTCGTTCTCATATTTGCCATCCCTAAACCATTTTGCTCAGTGATCTGAGAGCAAAAACATTGGTTTGAGGGACATTATGAGATAGAGAACCATGGGACCCTCCTTGGGAAGCTGAGTAATACTACGTTACTCCATAGCTTGCATCAAGAAGTCCTGTGTGTGTGTGTGGACTAGTTTCTAACAATATTTTCACATATTTAGTTTTATCAGCCCACTTTTCCCGCATACACCAACAATTATAGAAATTCCAACCAAAACTTATCTTCACCTCCAAAAATGATATCATCAACAAAGACTTCAATAATCAATATGTCATCATCAGTGATCTTGTAATATAAATTACTGTCAGCATTACATTTAGTGAAATCAATCTTCAAAAGATATTTATCCAGTCTTGCATACTAAGCTCTAGGGGCTTGTTTCAATCCATATAAAGCTTTATTTAACCTGCAAACCATGTTTTGTCATCTAAAAGTGAAAATCCATCAGGTTTCTCAATATAAACTTGCTCTTCAAGATCTCCATTTAGAAATGCACACTTAACATCCATCTGATAAACCTTGTAGTTCTTATGTGCAGCATAAGCAAGAAATAATCTCACAGCTTCAATCCTAGCTACCGGTGCAAAGGTTTCACCATAATCAATTCCTTCCTTCTGAGAATATCCTTTACAAACCAATCTAGCTTTATTCCTCACAACTTGTCCATCCTCATTCAACTTATTCCTAAAAACCCATTTAGTTCCAATAACATTCTTATTTTTAGGCTAGGGAACTAAAGTCCATGTGTTATTTTTTTCTATCTGATCTAATTCTTCTTCCATAGCTTTCATCCAACTTTCATCTTTACAAGCTTCAATTATTGATGTTTGTTCAACTTGAGAAATAAAACATACCTCATCAACTGCCAACCTTCTTCTTGTCATCACTCCTTTTCTTTTGCCTCCAATGATCTAATCTTCTGAATGATTCAACCTTACATACCTAGGAGTCTTCTGACTTTCTGTTCATCTGTCTTGATCTTCAGTTACTATTGAATTTTCTGATACTGTCGGAGTAACTGGTTCAAAATTATATTCTAGTGTAGGTGCTAGTGGTTAAGTTCTGATCATTTCCATTGTCAATTCTCTCTCATAGGTTCTAATTTGACTTATGTTATGCTCGTCCACTTTGACATTTGTGCTCTTCATAATTCTCTACAATATTTTGTTATAACATCTATATACTTTGCTTTCATTAGAATAACCAAGAAATATTCCTTCATCACATCTAGGATCAAACTTTCCAATGGAATCATCTCTTTTGATGTAGCATTTACTACAAAAGATTCTGAAATACCTAACTGTCGATGTATGACCAAACCATAACTCATAAGGTGTCTTACTGGTATCTCCTTTGATATGAACTCTGTTGAATGTGTATACCATCGCGCTTACAACTTCTCTCTAGTAGATATGAGGAAGATTAGCTTCCATCATCATAATTCTAGTTGCATCCAAGATAGTTATGTTCTTCCTTTCCACAACATCATTTTGTTTAGGTGTCTGGGGTGCAGACAACTGTCTTCGTATCCCATTCTTCTCACAATAGCTATTAAATTCACCAGATGTGAATTCTCCATCCTGATCTGACCTTAAACATTTAATCTTCAATTATTTCTTTGTCTCAACTTTAACTTTAAATATTTTAAACTTTTCAAATGCTTCAAACTTCTCCCTTAGAAAAGTAACCCACATCATTCTAGAATAATCATCAATGATTAGCATGAAATATCTATCACCTTGAAAACTTTTGATTCTAGCAGGACCACACAAATCAATATGAATAAGATCAAGAACATCATTAGATTTGTCTTGTATACTCTTAAAACAAGTTTTGACTTTCTTTCTGATTTGACATTCCTTACATACCGGATTATAGGGCTTTACAATCTTAGGTATATCTCTAACCGCCTTAGTAGAACTGATCTTCATAATGCAATCAAAATTCACATGACACAACCTCTTATGCCATAGACAACTCTCATCAATTTGTGCAATCAAACATGTCCTCTTACCAGAGTTCAAATGAAAGATATTACCTTTAGTTTTTGTCCTGGTTGCAATTTCCAATCCAAATCTGTTGATAATCTTGCATTTTCCATCCTTGAACTATAACTGAAATCCCTTGTCCACCAGTTGTCCTACACTCAAAATATTATTCCCTAAACCTTCAACATAATAAACATTATCATTGTTATTCTTACCATCCAATGATATTTCTCCTCTTCCCTTGATCATGCATGCTTTGTCATCTCCAAATCTAACCAGATCACCATCAAATTCTTGCATAGATAAGAACTTCCTTTTATCTCCAGTCATATGATATGAACATCCACTATCAATTACCCATTCATCCTTGTCTTCAATTTTAGCAGCAAGGGCCTTCTCTTCAAGTGTCGGATCATCTTCCTTGATAGCCAAAAATACCCATTCATTTCCATTGTCGGATCCACTAGTTGAATCTTGTGTCGGTTCATCATCAGAATAAGTCACACCTTCCTCATTCACATAGTAGCATGATTTGTCTTTGTATTTCTTGTACTTATCCTTGTTTTGATAATCATGGTTAGGCCTAAAAGTTCTTCTAACTCTTTCTTCAAATCTTGAATTCTTTTAAGGACATCTAGATGCAAAATGACCTATCTTCTTACATGCAAAGCATTTAAAAGGTGATTTTCCTTCATACTTACTTCCTACCGGTCCTTTAGGTATTCTTCTAGCAAATAAGGCTTCAAGTTGCTCAAACTCTTCATCTTCTTTCTTCATATCCTCTAGCTCCTTTTCATATAAAGCTTTCCAATCACTCTTGTCGGTAGATGATGTAGATGCATGAAAAGCAGGTTCAAATTTTACAGCTCCAGAAGGTCTGAATTCCTCAAGTTCAGAAGCAGATAACTTCCCAACCAAGGTATCCCTATTAACAGAGGTGTTTTCCATAGTTCTCAACTCATTAATTGTAGTAGACTTCATCTTATAAGCTGGTGGAAAAGCTCTCAGTACTTTAGAAACTATTTCATCTTCGCTCAAAGATCCACCATAACATTGAATTCCCATAACAATCTCATTAACTATCTCCATAAAAGTAGTAATCCTTTCATCTTCTTCCATCTTTAGATTCTAATACCTCACCCAGTAACCATCAAGTTTAGCAATTTTAGCAGTAGGGTCACCTTCATTCAAAGTCTCCAATTTGTCCCATATAGCCTTTGCAATTGATTTGCTAGTTAGTCCCATTTTTGCTAATCAGAAAGTGCACACAAAAGGGCTTCTCTATCTCTACAATCATTCTCAAGCTCTTTGTCTAGACCTGACGGAGGAGGATTTCTAGATGTCGGATTAAATAATATAACACCATTCTCAGTGATCTCCCAAATTTTCTTTGCAAGACATATCAGATGAGTCTCCATCTGAATCTTCCATACCTTGTAATTTATTCCATCAAGCCTAGGAATTTCTCTCCGAAAAATAGATGCAGATGTATTTGATGAACTTGAACTGCTAGATGCCATAGGATCTTCCTCAAATGGTTAAGCTTCTACAGAGAGGACCAAGCTTTGATACCAATTGTTAGACAACTCAAATAACCAAAAGACAACTGAGAGGAGGGGGTAAATCAGTTGTCACCAGATTATAGAACTTTAAGCATTAAAAACCTTATTACCAAAACACATAAACTTAATACTGGAATGCATAAACCAAATACCAGAATAACTGATATAGCAATTAATAAGCATAAATCATAGAACAGTTACCATCCATCCATAACACATGACACCAAGATTTGTACATGGAAAACCTGGTAAAGGGAAAAACCACGGTGGGAAGCCTACCCACAGCAGTAAGTATGTGATTTCAATATGAGGAGCCTGCACATGCAGGAAGGCCAACAGCCTAGAGTGCACTACTCATCACAAAAAGGAGCCTCACTGACTATAAAAATATCGGACTACAATCCAAAAAAAAAGAGTGAATTGCAAGTATAGAATCTCCTATTCCTGAGTACAGTTTCAGTTAAGCTCAATACCAAAGGCCTTAAACCTCTCTTACAAACCCAATTTGATCACCTATGATCGACCAAACCTTTTGCATTTGATTACAACATTATTCGCACATAGATAAACCTATAACCCACATACCATAAACCCATGATCTACAAAGATATCTTACATCATATTTATACCAACCCGAGGCCTAAACAATTAGGTTGGCCACCTACAAGATAATACAATTAATTCATGATGCAGCCATAACTGGTAAAAACCATCAAAAGAGTCAACCGGCTTATGTAGCTAGGGAGACACAACAAAAGCAGCAAGAAAACATAAGAAATTTACATAAATAGATTATATTAAATCCATAGAACTTCCAGTAATCATCCAAAAATCATTATATTATCATCAAAGAACATCTGGTAATTAACCGATTACATGCAAGCTTCAAGCTAGATACAATCCAATTGGGACTCTAAGAACCAAAAAAATCACAACATGTGAATTTCAATCCTTATTCTCAATTCTACTTCCTCTGCCCTTACAAATGATTACATAACATCATATTTATACCCATTGAAATGCATCTGGGTCGGCCTCATAAGATTATATTCACCAATGCAGGAAAATGAAATGTGTAATTAGGTCGGCCCTAAGATTTAAGAAATCTTTCCATAAAATAACAACCAAGTAATACGGTTTAGCAGGAAGGTCGGCCACACACCAAAGAACATCGAACAAGACCCAAAATAGATCCACACACCAAGAATTACATTGGTAATGAAGGAAAACCAACCGGTAAGCACAAGAACTGCCCTGGGAACCCAAAAATAGCCAACCGAAAGCAATAATTGACCGGAAAAGAACCCAAATGAACTAAAAATTTGGAATCAACCATATGAAACTGCCAGGAAATTGAAAACAATATCTAATACAAAGAACAAACAACTACTGATGCCAACCGGCAAGAACATAGGAAATTGCACAAAGAACAAAATAAGAACAAAACTGAAATGAAATATTTTTGGTTGATGCAATATTGTCCATCGACCGGGGATGCTCCTGCATCAGACAACCCAGGTAGAAAAATATGTTCCTTGAGAGGCAACTCATGAACATCTAAAAAGATTCAGAATGAAGATCTCATGCTCATTTCTGATCCAGACATCTTCCTTGTTTGCCAACCTCTTCTTTAGCTCTTTTGGTGCCTCAACTGTCTCCTCTAACCTCTAACTCCCACTATTTCTCTTTCCTTTCTTTTGATTAGCACATTGTATTTGTTTCTGCAACTCTGATTTACTTCTACCATAAGACCTTATCTGGTTTGTTACCATCAGCACTCTATCATCTGGTTTCGTCTATCCATTAGGCTCAATTATTTGATCCTTCTACAAGCTCCTATCACCCTCCAGTAAACTTTGCAACTAGTTCTATCAAATCTTTCTTCAAACCCTCTGGTATAACCTCTGCCACCAATTTCTCAATATTGCAACTTCTCTCGGGAATCAGATTCTTCACCTCCTCTTTCTCTTTCAAAGAAATCAATGTGAACTTTTGTCCATCCTTTTCAATAGTAACTAGGTTTCTTCTACAATCATAAATAGCTCCTCTATCATACTACCAAGGTTTTCCCAACAAGACATGACAAACACGCATAGACACATTATCATATAAAACTTCATCTTTGAAAGGCTCATTATTGAAACTCACCAAACACTTCTCCTTTATCTCTATCATTTGATCATCTTGTAACCAGCTTACCTCATAAGGACAAGGATTCTTAAGCCTCTTCAACCCAAGCTTCACAACCATCTCCTCAGATACTAAATTATCAGTACTTACACTATCTACAATGACCTTGCAACACTTACCACCTAATTTACACACAGTTTGGAAAAGACTCTTCCTCTCAGTAGATCTGGTATCCTTTCTTGTGAACATAAGGGATTCTTCTTGCTCTAGTGCATAGTCAAGTCCGGTACCATCTAGTTCTTCCCCTTCCACATAACTTCTTTCCATTCCTTTCTTACATTCATAGGATCTATGTCTGGTTTCTCCACACTTGAAACATTTGCCAAGAAATTCTCTATCAGTACTACTGCTACCTTTCCTCGTTGTCTTATGTTTTGACTCTTTACCCCACTTAGGTTTTTCCTCCTCTTCTTCAACCGGTTTCTTCATAATATCATTCATCTTGAATTTCTCCTTTCCCTTATTTGGTTGTCTTCTTATCACCTTCTCCTCAGCCTTCAAAGCATTCCAGTAAGCTTCTTCAACTGTGGAAATTCTCAACATACTCATCTTATCTTGAATGTTAAAATCAAGTCCATTGATGTACCTTGCCATCTTTTCTTTGTTCATCTCTCTATATCTAGATCTAATCACCACCTTGTAGAATTCCTCAGTATATTCCTTCATAGTCATGTTTCTTTGTTTCAAGTTCTGCAACTTCTTGAACAACTCCAATTCATAGTTTCTCGGTATGAACTTGGCCTTCAATCTTGCAACCATTTGTCTCCACCGGGTGATCTTCAATTCACCATTCTCTAGTCTATCTTTCTGCAATTCCTTCCACCATAAGGTAGCATACCCTTTCAACTTGGTCTATGCCAATCAGACTCTTTGCAGGTCTTTGACATCTTAAAACTCAAAGTAGTCCTCTAACTCTCTGATCCAATCTATCAGATCCTCCAAGTTCAGCGTTCCAAAAAAGTTAGACACCTCAACTTTATGCACTTTACTTTCTTGTGCCACTACTCTTAGGAATCTTTCCTCTCTCTCATCTTTCGGTTCTTCGGCTTCCTCAAGCTCTTCACCGGCTTCCTCATATTCATCCTTAGAATTAGGGTTTCTTTGAAAACCAGCCAAAGCATTCTGGATTTCGTTCCTTACTTCATTCTTGAAGTCTTCCATCATCTGCTCTACCCTTTGGGGGTTTGTCCTCCTCGATGGAATCTCTCCTTCCACTCCAATGAACTGCCTCAACTTGGCAATCTGACTACTGGTTTCAATTGCCTCCCCTCAACGATCTATTGAACACATGTGCAACATGCCTCCAATCAGAGATCCGTCCACCCTAAGGAATGCCTCAATGTTTGCAAATGATTCTTCCACCAGCTAGTCTATAACCATCTATGATACCAATTGATGTAGCCATAATCGGTTAAAACCCTCAAAAGAGTCAATCAGCACAACGAAAGAAGCAAGAAAATATAAGAAATTCACATAAACAAATCATATTAAGCCATAGAACTTCTAGCAATCATCTGGTAATCATTATATTATCATCAAAGAACATCTGGTAATTAACTAGTTACATGCAAGCTTCAAGCTAGATACAATCCAACCAGGACTCTAAGAACCAACCAGAGAACAACATGTGAATCTCAATCCTTATTCTCAGTTCTACTTCCTCTGCCCTTACAAATGATTACCTAACATCATATTTATACCCACCAGAACACATCTGGGTCGGCCTCATAAGATTGCATTCACCAATACAGGAAAATGAAATGTGTAATTAGGTCGGCTCTAAGATTTAAGAAATCTTTCCAGAAAATAACAACCAAGTGATGTGGTTCAGCAAGAAGGTCAGCCACATGCCAAAGAAAATTGGACAAGATCCAAAATGGATCCATACACCAAGAATCGTGCCAATAATGAAGGAAAACCAACCGATAAGCACAAGAACTGCCCCAAGAACCTAGAAACAGCCAACTGGAAGCGATAACTGACTGAAAAAGAACCCAAATCAACTAGAAATATGGAATTAACCACATGAAACTGCTAGAAAACCAAAATCAAGAGCTCCCACGAAGAAAAGAAAACTACCGGTGCCAATCGGCAAGAACATAGGAAACTGCGCAAAGAACAAAACAAGAACGAAACTAAAAGGAAATATTTTTGGTTGATGCAAGATTGCCCATCGACTGGGGATGCTCCTACATCAATTCATAACATAAACCCACAATCCAATGATCAACCAAGTCGGCTTAGGCCAAAAATAATGTAACCAATCTTTAAATCCTGTCAGTAACACATCAGGAACATCCTCCATCACATTGCATAAACTGGTCCATAACCAAGATAACACTAGACCCAAAATAGGTCACCATAAACCAAATCCAACACCATCGATGAACCATAACACAAATAAGATAACCAACAACATCCTGAAATCCATCTAGAAGCCACACCAACACCACTTATCACGTGCATCAAAATATCTTCAACAAAACTCTACCGGTAAAACCCTTACCAGTGACCAAAAGGCTTACTAGAACAAATGATAGCTCCTGAGTCATCAAATCCTAAACCAACTGATCGTGATACACATCTAAATAGCATGAATGATAGATCCAAACCAATTCCACAAACCAAAGCATACCGAATCAATATCATAGTCAACCACTCTATCTGAACCAACCAAAAACTGGTAAACAACCAAAACAACCAGTGTTTCCATCAATGATAAAACATCAATGCAACACATAGTCAATTCCTCCAAATTGCCAACATATAAAACCTTTGTCAATTCTCAACAAGGTTTCCATAACCTTGTTGAAGCCTAACAGGGTTTTTATAACTTTTGAAGAAAGAAAGGAAGGGGCTCTTTGGTATGTTCATTAGCATTTCTTCATGGTTCTATAACCATGGGTGAGAGCGGATGAAGTTTCAATAACCTATCTCACTTCTAACAAGTGATTAAAATGGAGGCATTAGTTGAAGTCATCAACTATGTGGTGTAGTTATAAAACAATCCCTACATGCCAACATGGTTTCATTTCCATCAAAATCTTGAAAGGATGAGAAATAGTTTGTTTTAACATTTCTAAAAAGTTTGAAAAAATTTCAAACTACATATGGCAGCCAACAAGTGTCTAACTCCCAACAAAGTTCCTAACAATGCTAGAGTTCCCAATAAGTATTGAGTTCTCAAGGTTTTGATTATTTAGATGAAACCTTTTCAGGGAGTATGAATGGATGGCTAACCTTTGAAAGAAAGAAACAAATATGTTGTAACTTTTTGAGGGAGTGGGAACTTGAACCTCTACCAAGGTTTTTAATTTCTATGCAATATCCAATTCAAAGAAGATAATGCAAAATATTAAGCATTGAAAGTTTGAGTTGGTTCTCGAACCTCTTAAGTTGCCAATATTGGTTGAATTGCTAAAAAAAATTGTTGAAATTGTAGAAAGGGAAGAGACATGGCTTCACCAATAGTTTTTTGTGGTTCATGAAACTCTTACAAGTGTCAACACTTTACAACAGTTGTTATATTTAAAAGGAACCTAATATTAAAGTACGTATTTTCAAATGGTTTGAGTGCCAAATGTAATATAGTTGCTCTTAATTTCCCACCTAGGTGAAATTAATTTAAGAGAGCTCTCCCAACTACCTACATTAATTCCTTTTGTTCTTCATTACTCCCAACTAATTTTGTACCTCCAACAATTGTCTTCCAATCTAAGACAGTCATTTTGGACAAGAATGCTTGTAGATCATGGATTTTCCTAGATCTATAGCGTTGCATTTAGGGTCTCGACCAACATGGTTATAAGGAGGATTTTGTTTCATTACGAAAGATTTGTCAGTGAATATGCTAAATAGATATAGAAAGTGTCAAATCTTTTCAAGGTTTCAATCATTGAAGTTCACTTGCAAGATAGTGGATTCTAATAATTGTCAAAAGGAAGCAGTGTTGAGTGTCATAAGTTTCATGTCTATAATACTCTAGGTACATTTGTAGGTAATATTTTTATTTAATTTGATAAATATGAAAGCAATTTAAAAATTCTAGTCTTTGTAAAAAGAATTTTTCTATTTTACACATGGATTTGTGCAATTCAATACTAGGTAATTAAGTATGTCTTATCTATGATACCTTATTGTTGATGCATGTATGCCTTGGTCAACTATTTTGCATTGTATTTCACTACAGCTTCTTGTCAATATAACTCTATAACCCATTGAAGCACCAATCTAGGAACGAATTGACTCAATCACACCACTAAAAGAACAAAACATTAAACTATTATTTCTAGCCTAGTTCTAATTTTCATGTTGTTCATGATTTCATAATACATAGAGAATAACAACTATAAACTTTGCATCTATTACACCCTATGAGTCATGCATCGTGTCTCCCCCTTGCACCCATTGCAATAGTTTTCAAATCGGCTAGATTGAGGTATTAAGGTAGTTGTTCTCAACTCAATAACAATATCTGGAGCTAATTCGAATTTAGATATCATTATTTTCAATTATCCTTTCATTTACTCAAACCTCTAGGAATACCCTCTTGAATTTTAGCTAAGATTGAAACACGAGAGAGAAAGAGTGGACCTTTAACCCTCCATGTTATGTGGATGAGTAGATTTCACCTTCATGATGACAACCCTGACCTAGAATGTGATACTTTGTTCTAAGAAGTGGAGTAATAGTTTTGTGACCCAACAAAACTGAAGGGAGGCATGGGGATGGGGAGAGTCGTAAATAAGTAGAAATAAGTTGGACAAGAGAAAGCAATAACTCAAAGAGGAGTCAACCCAAACAAGCCCATCAACATGGGGAAATAGACACTTGAGTAAACAATAGAAGGTTATTAAGTCTACCAAGGAGCAACAAGTGAGAAAGTGATATGTTAAGAAGGGAGAGAGACTTCCACCTATAGAAATTAAAGGGCTCCAAGTAATCAACCACCCAATACCCCATATAATCCTCAATCTGGAGAGAAAATAGGTCATCTAATCAACAATAATTAAGGGGCAATCCAACAACCAAGGATCTTCCCAAAAAGAAAAATCCTATCATTAATAGTTTTTTATTGATACCCTTATTCAAGATGAAATTGATTTTAAAAAATCTTTTCCATATAAAAGATTCTCTACGAATATCCTCACATAGGAGGTGTAGTGTATCTCCTTGACTAATCCTTTCTTTTGTGCTTCAATAGATTATACTGGCATAGTTTAGACTATTTTTGTGATGCTTTGACTAGATGTTTATGGATTTACCTATGTTTTGGATGCTTCTTTATGGATATTAGACATATTATGTTGTGTTTGACATTATGATTTCATATGGATGATGATATTTCTAGACTATTGCAAGGATGGATTACTCTATGATGATTGATGTGCATTCATTTCTATGCATATATCATGTTTGTTCTATGATGATTTGATGTTATTTTATGATGTACTAACCCCATTCTACAATTATGATTCTATGTGATGCGTTGATGCTATATTGGGTGATTTTTTGTGTGAGTAGAGATGATTTCATATCACTCATTGTGAGCATGATATGTCTTCGTGATTCTGTATCACTTGTTTGTTCATTATATATCGTGTATGTTGTATCGTGGCTTTATGGGTGCAGGATTTGTAGGTACCAAACATCGACTCCACCTGGCTTCATAGGTTTGAGTGTGTCTTATCCCAATGGCAAGTTGATCGGAGTTGACATGATAACCCACCCTATACTCTAGGTTTAAGTTTATTACCCTTGTCAGTTTGAGTCTTGGCGTGAGTCATGGTTAGTGTGTAATTTTTCCTTGGATCATTTTATGGTGGCTTGCTTTGTGTAGTTTGGTAATTAATATTTTTTTAATTATTAATTAATTGATTAAATGATTTATATAGTTTAATAATGCTAAATTAAAATAAAATATTAATATAGTTTATAATAATTAATTATATAATTGGTATAATATTTAATAATAAAGTGTTGTTGAATTAATATTAATATTATCATTTAGTAAGTAGAGGCTTTATTATTAATTAAAATATTTAATTATATAAATATCCTTTGATTTATTATTATGGCTTTAATTTAATATATCATTGGTTTATTTATTTATTATTGGGATTTTATAATCATTTGTGCCCATGATTTTATGACTTGATTATTCTCTTTTTACTCTCTTGGGTTGTTTGGTAGATTCTTTCTACCTACCATATTATTCTATTGGCTATATTTTTGGGTAAGTAAATTAAATAATATTTTGTTATTCTTACATTGGGTTTTGCAAATGGTTGGTAAGAAATATATTATTTTGTAATATTTTGATTGGCTGGGATTTTCTATAGTTTTAGTTTGATTTTCTATTTATTCGGCTTCCTGAGTATTTTGTCGGGTTAGCATTTTTTGAGTTTTTTCTTGCAAGTTGGATTTTGGCTGAGGATTTGGATTTTAAAGATTGCTTTAAGATTTCTTGGTTTGGATTGTGGATTGTGGTTCTTCGAATTCCTCCCATTACTTCTATTTTTCCAAGTTGGAGGAATTATCCTTCTATACAAATTTATTTCCAGAAAAGATTGTATTCTCCATGTATTTTTTAGAAAGTTTGTCTTAGGGTTATTTGGGAGGAAATATTTTATAAGTTTTACATAGTTGGAGTTTGATATTATTTTATATGGAAATATATTTGTAAAGTGGAAAATTGAACCCTAGTGATTCCCCACCTAGGAGAGAGAAAGGTAATCACTAGGATGATTTTCACTTGGGAGATACTTTACATTCAAAAGAGGGGTTGAATCCACTAGATCCAAATCCAAGGGAAGCAAGGATGTGAATTCTAAGTGGATTGCAAGTGTTGGATTGTAATTTGCCCTCTTTTGTACATAGAAGAGTTGACTTGTTGACTATGCAGAAAATAGAGATAAAATGGGTGAAATGAGGAGCTATCAGTTCGGGATCGCAATGTCACTTCAGATTTGAGATATTTAGACTAATACGGATCTACCCTACAAATTTGGAGAAAAGTCATCGGGACTATGTTGAAAGTGCACACGGTCCTCCAAAAAATTCGTGAAACGAAAAGGGTTTTTCTGTCTCTGCAAATGAAGCCCAAACCTGCAATTATAGTTGCGCACCTGCAACCTACACATAGAAAAGAAGGGAAGAAGGGTTGTGGATAGAGGTTTGACTGAGCCTCAGTCAAACCTCAATTGAGAAATCAACCTTGAAAGAAAGTAATTGCAAATGCTTAAATGTAAATGATGGAAATGTATACCTTGTAGATCTACAATTTGTTGATAATGATTGCTTTGCTTCTTGAATGTAATCACCAAGTGTTGCATGAAATGGCATGTAACATGAAAAAACCCTAACACACACATGCTTTCAAATGAATGTTGTAATGTTGCTCCAATGGATGAATGAAGAAGACACATGAAGAAGGAGATGTTTCAAGACTTGAACACTTGAATGTTTGATGATGTATATTTTTGCCTATGCTTGCTTATCTAGTTTTTGCTTATGCAAATGAGAGAACTAGATCCCCTTTTATACTTGCCTTGGAGAATTAATTTTTATCTCACTGAAGGCCAACATAGGAGAATTTAAGTCCCCGAGAAGCAAATTAGGTCCAAGGGTCAGATGGACCCATCTTAGGGCCACCCTAAGAGGGAGGACAGGGGCGCCAGACCCCTATCCAAGGGGGATAGGGGTGCCATGTCCCTGTCCTGCTCTATTTTGGGGCCTGGACAGGGCCTCAAGATGACATGAAGGCTAAAAAAAGAGGAGATTTGAAATGATGATGCAGAGAGGGGTCCCAATTGAGTAGGGGAATGCAGTTGCAAAGGTGAGGGCCTAAAATACGATCAAAATTGCAAGGGTTGCAATTTTATGATGCTAAATTTAGCCCCCACTTTAGCGAGAGTATGGCTTACACCAATACTACTTGTAAAGTAGAAGAAAGAGAGAGACAAAGATGAGAGATATGGAGCAAGATCACAAGGACTATAAGACATCACTAATCTAGAGGAACCAAGCCCCCAATCGCAAGATCTTAACTCACTCAAACATATGCAAGATCACACAAAACAAAAAGGATGAGACAAACAAGCCAAGACAAAGCATGAAAGACACATGAAAAAAAAAAAACACAAGACCACACATCAACTACCCATAGAGATGTCGATACAAATGTCTCAAACAACTAATTGAAACACAAAGACAAATGTCATCACATAAACACCAAAATCACATAGAAGAGAAAAGCTAACATCATCCATGAACCATCAATAGTAAAACTATGGGTTCATGAGAGGAAGGAGAGAGAGGACATGAATACACACTTTGGTGATCCATGAGAAGAAAGGTAAACAAGTGGAAACCATGGACATCTCGCCCCTAGAATTAGGTGATCCATGGAGAAAAAGGACATGGAAAACTAGCCCCTAGATTTTGTCTAGGTGATCCATGTAAGGGAGGAAGGTGAGAATGCCATTAGTTCCACTCAACCTCGTGCGCATGTGTGCAAGTGAGGTTTGAAGCACCTCATACGGTTCTATGCCCAAGTATGCTACAACCTGTATAAAATATATAGTACAAATGTCAAGAAAGTGGCGACATCTCACTCTAAGAGGCTTGCCTCTGGTTCCGAGAATCACCCACTATATAAGAGACAAGTGGTGACATCTCGCTCTAAGAGGTTGTGCTCTAGTTCTGAGAATGACCCACTGTATAAGAGAAAAGTGGTGACATCTCTCTCTAACAGGTTGTGCTCTAATTATGAGAATGACCCACTGTATAAGAGAAAAGTGGTGGCATCTCGCTCCAAGAGGTTGTGCTCTAGTTCCGATAATGACCCACTATATAAGAGATACAATGCACGAGAGAAATATAATACAAAAGAAGCAGTGTAGGCGCCCCCCCTTAAGATGTCAACATAGTTTAATGTTGATATCTTAAGGAAAGTAGAAAAAGGATACCTACCTTCAACACAAAGAATATATTGATGAATACTAAAAGGGAGGGTGAATTAGTATACCAAAAAATACTGAACTTAAACTCTTAAACAGTTTAGCAGTTAACCGGTATAACAGATTTACTAACAAATCGGTTAAGACAAATGCAAACCAAACAGCAAATAAAGCATTCACCCACAAGAGCACAATCACCATAACACAAGAGGTTTTGATGTGGAAACCCAAATGGAAAAAACCACAGTGAGCAAAAACTCACAAGTAACTATCTGGAGAATAGAAACCAGACCGGTTAAGGTCATACAATGTTCTTCACCAGAACATATCCTGTTAGGAATCTAGATCTCTGTTAGGAGATAAGTCCTGTTAAAGACTACCTTGTGAGAGGATTTTGGATTCACATTTGTGAACCACCTTGTAAGAGGATTTATACAGGCTTTACCAGGCCTACCTGGTTAAGGGTTTCAGACTTGTCGAAGATGTGAGTAATCAACAAGTGAGTGATCTAGATACTAGCATAGTATGCTTGGTTAGATCCTTGATAGCTCATTGTTAATGCACATTTAGCATTACTTCAATCTTCCATATCTCCACACTCTGTTTCTTTACACAGACCTAATCTTCTCTTCTATAATTGCACATACAAAACCCTCATTTGCTCCTAAAACCCTAGACATGATGTCCTTATAAGGAGTCTGATTTCATGTCGGTCCAATAGGATTACATTACAAGTTTCTAGGTTCAGTGCATCTAGACATATTTGGTAACATGACACATAATCACCACCAAAGTGGTGATGGATGATAACTCATCACAGAAATACCAGTTGGTAACTCATCACAGAGTAATACCGATTCATTACCAATTACCGGTTCATACATTTTACCCATTACCAGTTGTCACAATGAAGACTGGAAAAATGTTAACTACCGCTTTGTTCCTTCATACCACTTTGGGATCCTCGAACTGCTTGAGGTCTTCATACCGCTTTGGGTCTTCAGTCATTTTGTGACCGGTAAACACCTTCTACAAAACACTGATAGTCTAAAGACTATAATACATACCGGTTGGAATAATTACTGGTTGAGAATAACTCATACATAAGGAAGTGATCATAAAACAAGTGTGTGTCCATCAATGACAATCACGTCATCATCAAAATGCCAACAATCTCCCCCTTTGGCATTGATGGAAACACTTAGGAAAATTTTGACATCTAAGTGTTTTACAAGAAAAATATGCCATAATCAAAATTACTCCCCCTAAGCATATACACTATCCCTTTTTGCATAAAATACAATGTATACTACTCCCTTAAAGAAATAACATGAAAGTATACATAACATTCACCAAAATTTTAGATACTACTCCCCCTTTGCCAACAATGACAAAGTACTGTATAATAACCCATGTTTCTCATTATCATTAAAATAAATAAGTGTTTATGACAATAATGAGTGAAACTTATCAAAAACTGATTTAAAATCCTGCATAAAAGTCTTCATGGATAATGACCATGACTCAAGTAATGAGGTAGCCACCTCACTTTCCCTTTGCATCTGTGATACCTGTTCTTCCATGGCATCAATTGTACTCATCTCTTGAGTTGTCGTTAAAGATTCTAGATTGAGAAAGCACTTCTAAAGAATTTGTTGTCTGGGTAATAAAACAAATTGAAGTTCCTGCAAATCTCTTGTTCGGTTGCTAATCTCCAACTCTATCCTGGCAAACTGAAGCTGATACTGATGAACAGTTTTCCCATATGTAGTGAAAGAATCATACGGGGTCTTAAAGATGCATATGTATGCCTACAAATCAGATTGCAGTTTATCCTTTTTTGCAAGCACATCATCACAAAATAGATGGGGTTGGCTTATTTTGCTCAACAGTAGTTTTCCCTCATCCATAGCATCTCTTATATCCTTCTACTCTTTCTGAAGTTGAGACCAGAGCTCATTCAGTTTCTTTACTAAGGCAGTGTTCAGTGCCTTTTGATGCTTCTTTTGTGCATTAGCTTCAGCAACTTCTTCTAGGCATTGTACCTGGTCCTCTACCACTATACATAGAATTTTCAGTTTGTCCAAAGAGCAATCGGTACCAGGGAGGTTGGTGCCTGGGACCAAACTAGTAAGGGTTTCAATCGCAATGTGAATGACATCCTGCTTCTTTTTCCTCCTTAACGCTTCCAATCTTTCTTGCACTAGCTTTACGCCTTACAGCAGCTCCGATTCATCTGCAGATTGGAGGTCAAGAGGACTTGTTATGTCGGTTGGTTTGGCTTGACCACCAGTTGCCTTTGGCATCTCCGGTTGTTTTCTCTTTTCTGCTTCCTTCTTCTCTTCCGCTCTTTTATTTTCCTCTTCTTTCTCCCTTTGCTCCGCTTCATGCTTTTTCTTCTCTTCCTCCTTCTTTATTTCTTCTTCTTTTTGCTTTTCCTCTTCTTGTTTCTTCTTATCCTCTTCTTTCTTTTCCTCCTCTGCTTTCTTTTCCTCCTCTTCTTTCCTCTTCTCCTCTTCTTTCCTCTTCTCCTCTTCTTTTCTCTTCTCTTCTTCTTGTTTCCTCTTCTCTTCGTCTTGTTTCTTCTTATCCTCCTCTTTCCTTTTCTCTTCTTCTTTCCTCTTCTCCTCTTCTTTTCTCTTCTCTTCTTCTTGTTTCCTCTTCTCTTCCTCTTATTTCTTCTTCTCCTCCTCTTTCCTTTTCTCTTCCACTTTCCTTTTCTCTTCCTCTTTCTCTACTTTCTCTTTGTCAGCCTTTGCCTTGTCCAGATTCTCCTTGTCTGCTTTTTCTTTGTCCTGTTTTGCCTTGTCTGCTTTTACCTTCTCAGCCTTTTCCTTTTGTGTCTGGAGTGACATCTTCAACATCCAAAGCATCAACATCAATGGTGTCCACCTGTTCTGTAGTTTTTTCTCCTTCATCATCAAATGCCTCATCCAGTTTGGCTGAAGCTAGGTCAGGGTCTTGTGCGGCCTTCTTGTTGGCCTCAAACACTTGATGCAACTGGACAGCAGCTTTGGCATGCAGGTGAGTGTCCTTCTCTACTTCAGAGGTTTTACCTTCTAGCAGCCTGAGTCTCCTTCTTCTCATGAAGAAGAGACCTTTATGCGTGTCCATAATCTCAAATAATTCAGAATTGGAGGCTTCAGGAAAGTACTGAGCAAATACTTTCTCCCTTATTTCCTGTTATTTTTCTATGGCAATGCACCATTTGTTGTCCAAAGAATTGTATAAAGAATCAGGTGCCTCAGATCTAATTTCTGATGTCGACCGGTCATTCTTACACAAATAATTAATGACTTCCCACTCTGTTTCCTCTTTCTCACTATCGGTAAAATCATCAAAACACTCATTCAGATCACTAAGCAATTTTCTTCTTATATTCTTGATAGTCCTTTGACAATGTGTCATTGGCTTATAAGAAGAGATGTCAATATTTACCAGTGTTGACGATGCAGGTGTATTGCCGGTAGCTTTTGTCCTCTTCCTTGTTTGTCTGGTCTTTTTAGGATGCACATCTGATTCTGTATCTTCAGACTTCGGTGAGTTTCTCTTGGTCTTCCACTTCCTTTCAAATACTTTAGCTAGTGCAACTTTTGGTTTCTTCTTGGCAGGTGACCGCTTGGTCAATTTTGGGTTGGCTGAGGTAATCGATGTTGATGTTGCTATCACTTCCTTTCCCTTTTTCATAGAAGGTTCTTCAACCAATGTTACCCTTTCCAAGTAGGTGTCGATTCTCTTTTTCTTTGCATTTAAAGGAGAGGCAATCAAGGTAGAGGCATACCCATCTAACATGTCATATATCACCTCCTATCCCATAGGATCTACTTCTTCCTGTCTCGGCTCTACCACTTCCATTACACACTCATCTACTTTAATGGTAAAACAGATTTCCTCTTCATATTTCTTAACAATGTCTCCAAATATCCTCATCCTTTGATTCATCTTTCTCTTGAATTCATCAAAGTATTTATTCAAGACTTCAGGATATCCAGTTCCCACCACTTGGAGACTTTCCCTAATTTTTTTGGTGACTGCTTGGTCAGCAAACCATTGAATATCACCGACTCTCAGGAAATAGCCTTGAAAGTAGAAAAACAGACCGACCAAAAGTTGTCCAAATTTGAATCTTAGGGCACTGTCCTATTTGATGGACTTTAAGTTTAATATGAGTTGCTTCTGCAAATAGGTGCATAGATCAAATGAGGCATCCTCCATGATCATTATGTAGGCGGCATTAACCGCAGCAGCAGAGATAAAGTTTAATTTGCTGGCATAAAACATTTGGTATCCAATCACCATGCAAGCATACTTGACCAACTCATCTTTGATGGTGTTGATGGTCATTCCCCATTGGTCGCTCAAAGAACCGGTGAGCTTAGTCATTTCTGTCTTGATGACCTTCCTTAGGGTTGGCACCTCACTAATGTTGCAGAAACCGGTGATGGCATGAATTGCTTTAGGCGAAATGTCATGCGTCCTCTTGAGATACATCTTGTCGCCATGCACTCTGCTTAGGATGATGCAGATGTGTTCTTCCGTGAACTCTTTAAGAAAGTAAACCGCATTGTGAAGTTTCTTCCTCTCCAAAATGCTATATTCTGGTTTGATCTTCTTGTCATCCCCACAAAATAGACTTAGCTGGGAATGAATCGCTAAGGATCCTAGGTCTTCTAATTTGCAGTCGATGTACCCTGAAATATCTCCTTTGATAATGACTCCAGCAAGTATTTGGGCCAGGGCATTGTATTTCATTTTTCTTTGATTGAATTCAGCTAAGTCCATAGGTGCACTAGAGCTGGAGTGCGATGCAGAAGCCATGATTTAACTGATAAACAAAAATTTCAAGAAATACCTTCACAATTTTGAAATTTAGGGTTTGACAAATGCATCTCACACCACACCACTTCAGTTGCTTGATTACCGCTTGGTGTTCTTCACTTGATTGATTGTAAATATCTCCGGATACTTCTACAAGATTTGAAATCTCTCTGAATCGCAAGTCGAATCACCTTTTGTCGCTCTGCTCTTGAAAAATTCTTCGCTCAAAAACTGATAAGTGAAAATGACTTTGAAAAATCCTTTTAAATGAATTCTTCACCTATCATAATAAATGCTCCACTGCTAGGGCATAAACCCTAATTTTTCCTTTTACCGCTTCATAATCTTTTGTCGATTGACAGGTAACGTATACCGGTTAAGGTCTTTTACCAATATAAACCAAGGGTTCAAAACATTTCACCGATTTGCTCCCCCTAAGCTTTTCTGAAACTCAGTTTGTCAGTTCAGAGACTTCCACACTAGGTGCAGAAATTGGTTCATCTTGTGACACTTCTTCAAGTTTCTTTTTTCATGTTTTAGTCATTCCTGCTTGAATGGTTTCAACATCAATCTTCCCTCCTAGAGTGACTGGTATATCATCTGATAGGTTCTTTCTCATTCTGTAGGTTTTGGAAGGGTGTCTCGGTTTGTTGCAATGATAGCATACCATTCTAGGTGTTCCCAATGGTCCATTGTTCATTCAACCATTCTTCCTCCTACATGTTGTAGTAGTGTGACCGCTACCATGGAAAATCAAATAGGTTTCTCTCCAACTGGTTGCCGCTTGATAGCCACCACCACCTGACTGATGGTCATAAGAATTATACTGGTTTGGATTCTAGTTCACTGATGATTCAGGGAAAACTCCTTGAGTCCTTTGAGGATATCTCCCAGTGTTGTGCATAACAGACTTGCATTCAAATTCTTTATGCTTAAACTTGTTGCATGCATAACAGTTACCATTTAATCTATTGGATCTAGGCTTATTGTTTAGAAAATAAGGAAAATTATTGTAGGCCTTATTTCTACACACATTAGCAGTATGTCCTTCCTTGAGACAATTAAAGAAAACAGGTTTAAACTTTTGCTTACCTTTATCCTTTGATGTTGGTTTCTTCTTTGATGCTCCATCTTTTGTTCTAGAGGTCTCACCTTCCTCATAATCAGAAAAACCAAGTCCAGTGGTATTCTTTACCGGTTTTGTTGATTCAAGCTTTCGTTCTAGCTTAACAGTACTCTTATTGAATTTGGCAAGTATTTCCTTTGACTCAGTGAGTTCCTTGGAAATAGCAGCATTAGATTCCTTCAAGGTTGCATTCTTAGAAATAACCATGTTTAGTTCACCTTGCATTTCTTCTTTTTCCACTTTATTCTCTTGGAGATGAGCGATAAGGGCATTGATTTCTCGCTTCAACTTGGAGATCTCATTATCTTTGTCTTTTACTAGATCTTCATCTTTCCTCTGGCTCTCAAGCTCTTGACACATTCTGATAGTCAGTCCTTCCAGTTCCCTTCTCAGGTTGGCATTGGATTCATTCAATTTTTCAACTTCTTCAACTAGGGCTTCCATGTTTGCTTCATCAGAAGAACTATTTTCAGTAAGCTCCATCAGTTTCTCAGCATGCTCTCTTCTTTTTGCCAAAGAGGCCTTATATTTGACTTTGAGTTCATCAAAGGCTTTCTCAGTCTGAGTGAGATGATGAGTAAGTTCCCTCACTGTGTATTCCCCCATATCTCCTTCCAAGTGGTTAAACTCATAGAAAGGTTGGCTCTGATACCAATTGATGAATACTAAGAGGGGGTGTGAATTAGTATACCAAAAAATACTAAACTTAAACTCTTAAATAGTTTAGCAGTTAACCGATATAATAGATTTACTAACAAACCAGTTAAGACAAATGCAAACCAAACAGCAAATAAAGCATTCACCCACAAGAGCTCAATCACCATAACACAAGAGGTTTTGATGTGGAAACCCAAATGGGAAAAACCACGGTAAGCAGAAACTCACAAGTAACTATCTGCAGAATAGAAACTAGACCGGTTAAGGTCAGACTGGTTAAGGTCATACAATGTTCTTCACTAGAATAGATCCTGTTAGGAATCTAGATCTTTGTTAGGAGATAAGTCATATTAAAGTCTACCTTGTGAGAGGATTTCAAATTCACAGTTGTGAACCACCTTGTTAGAGGATTTATACAGGCTTTGCCAGGCCTACCCGATTAAGGGTTTCAGACTTGTCGAAGATGTGAGTAATCAACAAGTGAGTGATCTAGATACTAGCACAGTATGCTTGGTTAGATCCTTGATAACTCATTGTTAATGCACATTTAGCATTACTTCAGTCTTCAATATCTCCACACTCTGTTTCTTCACATAGACCTAATCTTCTCTTCTATATTTGCACATACAAAACCCTCATCTGCTCCTAAAACCCTAGACATGATGTCCTTATAAGGAGTTTGATTTCATGTCAGTCCAATAGGATTACATTACAAGTTCCTAGGTTCAGTGCATCTAGACACATTTGGTAACACGGCACATAATCACCACCAAAGTGTCAGTGGATGATAACTCATCACAGAAATACCGATTGGTAACTCATCACAGAGTAATACCGGTTCATTACCGATTACCGGTTCATACATTTTACCAATTACCGGTTGTCACAATGAAGATTGAAAAAATGTTAACTACCGCTTTGTTCCTTCGTACCGCTTTGGGATCCTCAAACCACTTGAGGTCTTCATACTGCTTTGGGTCTTCAGTCAGTTTGTGACCGGTAAACACCTTCTGCAAAACACTGATAGTCTAAAGACTATAATACATAATATCGGTTGGAACAATTACTGGTTGATCATAACTCATACATAAGGACGTGATCATAAAACAAGTGTGTGTCCATCAATGACAATCACACCATCATCAAAATGCCAACAATCCATTATGCAAAAATGTCATAGATCCAAGCAAGAGAGGGAATACTCTTAAAGTAAGGATAAGATACTTGAAAAGAGATATCTTGTTTTAAGTGTAAAGGAGATCCTTGGAGGAGAATAGATCTTTTTTCAAAAGACATCTACCTCCAAGAGGAGTTGTCTTAGACAAATATAACATCTTCTAGAATGAAGCGTAGAAGAGAACAAGAATTAAATCCTTCCTCCTATTGCTAGGTGAAAGGGATTCTTGATGATGGATAAATCACTTTTATCCTAATGGGGATGGGTGAATTTATTATAGATGTACATTACCAAGTGTGAAAGAGATTGTAGTCAAGGACTTACACCTCTTGTATAAGAGAGAACCCTTGAGTGAATAACAACAATTCCACACAAGGAATGCCATCAAGTAATAAAACTCACACCATCCACAACATAGGAAAGAGTGGATCCTTAGAGAGAGAGAGAGATATCATTGACCCCAAGTGTAGGACAATGAGAATAATTACACTTCTAGAGAGAGACTACTCATAAGAGATGTACCATTTTAATCAAGGAATACATCCTAACCAAGGAATAGACATGCGCTTGCATGAAGGATAACTCCATTCAAGAAAGGACATCAAGTTATGCATCACAATAGAAGAGGTATTTTGCAAAGAGAGAGAAAGAAGGAGGTTCACAATAGTTCTTTGAGGAGAGATTATTCATATTAGATGCACCGTTTCAAGCAAGGAGAAGATCCCATTCACGAAACAGACATGCGCTCGCATGAAGGAAAACTCCATGCAAGAAAGGACATCAAGTTTATGAATAATGTACTCCATAAGGAAAATAGTGAAACCTTAGAAAGAGGTTCTTTGCCCCCCAAGCATAGAGGCAAGAATAAATAGACTATTACATTGCTCACTAAGTATGATTGCACCTAAAATTGTACCACCATGAATGAGAAGGAGCCCACAATAGGTAGGCCTACTATGTCACATAGTGAGGAGAAACATAATAGGAACTTGAATGTTATTTTAAATGATCATGATGAATATGCCATTCATTGTCAGGTTTTATTTTTAACATGCTTAAATCGGTGTAATGTTGTATTTGTGTTTTCAAATCTTGACACTCATTAGTAGAATGGCCATGGGTTTGATGATATTTACAAAAAGAAGAAGTTTGAGAATGCTGTCTATGGTTTCTTCTTCGTTTAGGACAAAGTGGAGATATTAATTTGGAATTTAAAAGATTGGTCAACACATTTTCTTGTTGTAACTCAAAATTAGAATGAGAAGGTGTGGATTTACAAGACAATGGAGAAGAAGATGTTGACAAAGGAAAGTGTGATTTCTCATGACTTTGTTGCTCACATTCAAGCATTTGTCCATTGCATCCATGTGTATGTTAAAAAGAGGGTTCACTCTTGTGTTAAGAGAAAAATTTGGAATATGAAATTCAGGCATCTTAGACATTCTAGAAAAGGTAGGAGTGAAATCTAAGGACCCCCAATCATCCTCTAAGAGTTCTTCGTTAGGAACTTATTTGGTAGGAGATGGTGTATTTGAGTGAATTGAAGAGAGGATTGTAGGAACTAAGAAAGCATATGATGCTTCACTTATGTTCTCATCAAATGCCTCATTAGTATATGTGTAAGGCACAACATGATAATCAAGAAGAATTTTTGGTTTCCTAGGAAAATGAATGGAATTGATTTGATTTTTGTTAGGCTCTTGATTTTTGGGAGAGAGAGAATTATGATGAGAAATAATATCATCTTCTTGTTCTAAGGTATCTTTATGTTCAAGACACTCATTAGAAAAAGGACTATCATATGTAATTAATGCTTCATCTTTAGTGGGAAGATCATGAAAAGAAGGTATGGAATCAATAAGATAAGTATCCATAATATCATCCTCTTGCACCAAATAATCCCTATGAGGGAGGTAGTTTTTAGGAGAAGAAGGAACACAATTCTCCAAAGATTCATCTTTAGGAGGGAGATCTTTGAAAGAAGTGTCCATATTCCCTTTTCACACCAAGGTGCCCTCATTAATGAGATCAATTTTGGGAGAGGGTAAATCATAGGTATGAATGAAAGGGAGAACTAAATCATCATCATATGCATGAAAGGGAACATCATGAACATCTTTAATGTAACTTGAAATTGAATTAGTAAAATAAGATAAGAACTCCATATACACTTATGATCAAGCAAGAAACTCATATGTCATTTAACAATAATAATGTTCACCCCATACATGCATAGTTAATTGAATAAAGGAGGGAAAATGAAATTTTATTTGCAAATTTGAAATTTGAAATTTGAAATTGTGAAGTTTAATTTGAAATTTGAAAGTTGCAAAATAATTGAATAATTCAAAATTCTAGGAAAAATGATTATTCAATTAAATGAACAAATTAATTGAAAGAATAATAATGAAATCTCCTAGGAAATTGAAATTTAAAATTAGGATATGTAAAAAAAATAACCTCTTAATTTAAAATTATCCAAAAGAGTGAATTTTTAAAATTAGGGCCTATGGGATACCACTTAATTTCAAATTTAAAATGGACACAATTAGGGCAGATTATAATTAGCCACTTAATTTTAAATGTTTCCTTGAAAGTTGCAATGTTGAAATTGGGAAATGTTTTTGATTTTAGAGGGATCAAAATTTGACAAAATTAGCCAATTTTTTGGATTTAAGTAATTAAATACAGTCATAACAGTCTCCTAAAATTTTGGGAAAAAAGCCAGGGACCAGGTTGAAAGTGCACCCGGTCCTCCTAACGTTTTTGGAAATTTTCAGGGATGAAAGCTACAATGATTTGAGAGCTAACCCCAAAAAATTGATTGATTTTACGATATCTAGATAGGTGAAATTTAGGTTTGAATGTCGAAATAGGACCCTATTAGGGTTTTGAAAAAGATAAGAAATTGAATTGCAATTTGAAAAAGGTCAAACCTAATGGATAGGGTTACCTTGAAGGTTAGAAAACTGAAAGTGGTTGAGATTCATTGAAATTTGCATAAAATCCAATTAAATTTAAAATTAGGGTTTTAGGACCTAACCACTGAATTTTGAAATTTTGAACTTTTGGAAAAGGAGGGAAATTGAAAATTTGAATTTTAGGCAAGAAGACAAGTCTAACAACAATGATGAATCTAAAAATTGAAGTAAGATCCAAGTTTTGTACAAATTCAATTTCAAATCTAGAATTTTTGTAAATTGCAAGAAAATCAAACATACAATTTTTAATTTGCCTTCAACCTTAGGATGTTTTAAAATTGATAAAATCAGCCAATTTCTTGGATTTAAGAAGAAAAATATAGTCAATTCCAATTCCTGAAATTTTGGGAAAAAAGCTAGGGACCAGGTGCAAAGTGTACCTGGTCCAACCAACTTTTTTTGAAATTTTCAGCGATTATAGAAATTATGATTTTATTGCATATTCCAAAAAAACAGTTGATTTGGAGATGTCCAGATAGGTCAAATTAGCAGTCAAAGGTCGAAAAGAGGAGATTCTTAAAAATTAGGGTTTTACTGTTTAACCACTTAATTTTTATAATGAAAAGACATATTTGAATTGCAATTTTGAAATAGAAATCAGATCTGAAACAAGCGACCAAAATGCTATACTTCACAAGCTTAATTTCCTCAAAATGAAAAATTAGGGTTTTTATGCAATTAACATCTAAATTTTGCAAAAAAATCAAACTTGGAAATGAAATTTTAAAGTTCAAATTACAATTATTCAGATCTAACAGATAAGAAATCAGAATTAAGATGTAGGACATCGGGTTCACCAAAATGTAAAGTGGAAAATTGAACCCTAGTGATTCTCCACCTATGAGATAGAAAGGAAATCACTAGGATGATTTTCACTTGGGAGATACTTTACATTCAAAAGAGGGGTTGAATCCACTAGATCGAAATCCAAGGGAAACAAGGATGTCAATTCTAAGTGGATTGCAAGTGTTGAAATGTAACTTGCCCTCTTTTGTAAGTAGAAGAGTTGACTTGTTGACTATGCAGAAAAGAGACAAAATAGGTGAAATGAGGAGCTACTAGTTTGGGATCACAATGTAATTTTGGATCTAAGATATTTAGACTGATACGGATCTTCCCTACAAATTTGGAGAAAATTCATTGGGACTGTGTTGAAAGTGGACATTATCCTCCGAAAAATCCACGAAATGAAAAGGGTTTTTTCGTATCTACAAATGAAGCGCAAACCTGCAATTACAATTGTGCACCTGCAACCTACACATAGAAAAGAAGGGAAGAAGGGTTGTGGATAGGGGTTTACCTCAGTAAAACCTCGGTTGAGGAATCAACCTTGAAAGAAAGTAATTAAAAATGCTTGAATGTAAATGATGGAAATGTATACCTTGTAGATCTGCACTTTTTTTATGATGATTACTTTGCTTCTTGAATGTAATCACAAGTGTTGCATCAAATGGCATGTAACATGACAAAACCCTAACACACACACACACATGCTTGCAAATGAATATTGTAATTTTGCTCCAATGGATGAATTAATAAGACACATGAAGAAGGAGATTTTTGAAGACTTGAACACTTGAATGCTTGATGATGTATATTTTCACCTATGCTTGCTTATCTAATTTCTGCTTATGTGGTGCAGGAGCACCTAGTTGAGTAAAACTCTCATTTTTGAGTATTTAATGCTTTTATGTTTTTAAAGTCTTGTGTTTGGTTGATTATGTTTTTTTAGGTTGTTTTGGGTCATGTTTAGTGGTTTTGATCTCATTTTGGGCTCTAGAGATCAAGTTTTGCCTTTTAGGCCTTGAGTTGACAATTTTTGGCAAAAATGTGAAAAGTTGCCAAAAAGGTCTCCTAATGTCTTCAAGAGCATTGAAACATGTTTGTTTAGTGTTTTTAAGCATGTCTAAGTTGTTTAGGCAAGTTGATAAGGCTAGGTTGTCAAACATGCCTTTTTGAGCAAGAAAAGTTGTCATTGGCTTGAAAAGTTGTCAAATTTGTCATTTTCTTGCAAAATGAAGTTTTTGAGGCCTCATGTCCATACTAGGGCTTGAAAAATAATTGGAGAAATTATTTAAGTCCTCCCTTTTCCTTGGAAAGGGTTGGTGATTCTACTTACTAGAGAATCTTAATTGAAATCATGCTTTTTGGGTTTTTATGACTATTTTTCCTTCCTTTTGAATAACAGTTCGTACTGTAGCTGTACAAATCCATATTGTACCTTATTGGAGGTTTAAATTTTGATTTAATAAATCTTCTCATGTAATTTTTTCATTGGTTTTTCATTTGCAAGGTGTTTGTACAATAATATTTGTAAACTGTGTACATGCTGCCCTGCCAGGGGTTTGGAGTTGTAAAATGCATCAACTTGGTTGATCCAAGTCTGGGATCCCTCCAATGGATTCTTCCAAGTTTATTAATGTGTATATAATGTACATATCTTTCATTTTGTGCCGGAGAGGTGTTTGGAATATGCAATTGAGTGAATACTAGGCAAGTGTTTGTCATTTGGCTAGTAGCTTGAACAAAACTCAAAGTTTGCACTCAAAAGTAATTTGAGTGAGCAAATGAATGTGATAAGGGCCTATAAATTTGGCCAAGGAAATTGAGTATCTTCTTGGATGGCTATTTTATCTTGTTCTTACTTAAATCTTTCTCATTTTGTAATCAAACAGTGAGTTCACTGTTTTCATGAATTGTATATGGCAAAATGTCCATGGAATGCTTGAAGAGCATAATCCAAGCCTTTAATATTGAAGGAAATTTAATAGGAGGTGTGTTACATGTTTTAAGACCTGATTAAGGTGTTTTCTCAATTCCAAATTCTTCATTCTTCCAAGTCCCAAAGTGCAAATGTTGTTGACTGGTAAAAGGCAAAAAAAGGACAGTGACAGGGCAATTTATTGTTTTCTCACATGCTTGCCAAGTGTTTGGCATTTTGATTGTAGGGAAGAAATAGAGGAAGGTTCCTTGTGATGTGGTAGAGGTCCTAAGCCATTATGGAGGCTTGAAGAGTGGAGTTAGAAGGTCTTTCCAAAACTACTTGCTCCAAACCTTACCAAACCCTCCAAATATGCCACAAAAGGTGGACAGTCCTAAATTTGCACAAACAGTGGGTTAAAACTTGAAAATCCTTGAGCATAGACCTCCCTAACATCATTCAAAACAATCTCCTAGGATTAAATTCCCATCATTGGGCTAGGTGAGGAAAAAAGGACCAATTAGGCCTCCACAGGCTAGTAGCCCATTGTTGCATAACACACAAAAAAAGACTGTTTTTTGTCAAATGCATGAACCCGATGGAAAAATGAAACTTGGGGCTTATGAAACATAATGAGAAAAATCCAAGAAGTCCAACAAGTGTTACTTGGGACCCTTAGACAATGTGCAGCCTCATCTGGGGGTAGGTGAGCTTTGTTAGTAAATTTGAGCAAGCCACGGGTTAAAGACCTCAAACAAAATTGTGAGCGTTCAAAGGTGAGCAATACCATACTGCCCCTGCATTTCCATGTGGAAGATCCCTAGTTCACTCTGAAACCTAAGGTTGAAGGCCCCAAGAGCCAATCATGAGAAAGTGTAGTTGGAAGGAATAAGCATTTTGAGTAGATCTGTGGATGGGCGAGAGTCATCACCAAAAAGGGAGTTTATTAGGCAAGTAAACCATGGAGTACTTGGCATTACAACAACAAGATAGATTGAGTAGTCATACACAACAGACTCTACAAGTCTTTGGCTAATAAATTGACCCTTATTGAACAAAATTAGCCTTGTGAGCACTTTCCCAGCAAGCTCCCTATCATTATGTAAATGAGAGAACTAGATCCCCTTTTATACTTGCCTTGGAGAATTAATTTTTATCTTGCTAAAGGCCAACATAGGAGAATTTAGGTCCCCGAGAAGCAAATTAGGTCCAAGGGTCAGATGGACCCATCTTAGGGCCACCTTAAGAGGGAGGACAGGGGTGCCATGCCCCTGTCCAAGGGGGACAGGGGTACAACACCCATGTCCTGCCCTATTTTGGGGCCTACATGGGGTCTCAAGGTGACATGAAGGTTGAAACAAGAGGAGATTTGAAATGATGATGCAAAGAGGGGTCCCAATTGAGTAGGGAAATGCAGTCGCAAAGGTGAGGGCCTAAAATGTGGTCAAAATTGCAAGGGTTGCAATTTTATGATGCTACAATATTATAAAGTTTAAACTTTGGTTGGGATTAAATTTTGGGTTTTTGCCATTGTCGTGAATGGTTGGCATTGGATCTTGGTTATGTGAATGTGTTTTCCCTGATTAAGTCATCATTTGCTTTCCTTTGAGTTATTTATCTGGGTCCTTTGATTTGTTATGGAATTGTGTCTCTTATGATAGTATTTTCAAGATTTATCATTTATCCTTTGATTTTTTATGTTGGTCGTTGTTGTTGTGTCTAAGTGAAAGTGTTGTTTCTGCATATGCGCTATTTCTTATGTCGTATGCATTGTTATGTAGGTTATATGTGTTGTTTCTTATGCCATATGCATTGTTTTGTAGGTTATATGTGTTGTTTCTTTTGTCATTTGCGTTGTTTCATAGGTTATATGTGATGTTTCTTCTATCGTTTGCATTGTTTTTTTATGGTATATGTGTTGTTCTATAAGATATATGTGTTGTTTTGTAAGGTATATGTGTTGTTCTCCATAGGAGATGCGCTACATTATCTCTTTCCAGTAAGTTGTCAATTTTGTTCATTTTCCAGTTTCTGTTCTTGCTTTTTCAAAGTCTAGAGGTTGTTTTCTGATACCTAAGATGTTTTAGGTCTATTTCATTGATTGATTATTTGGCTTGTTTATGTGATTATCTTGTAGCCAATTTCATTTGTTGTATTCTTTGAAGATGATTGCATTATTGTTGGATTGGTTGGATACCTTGGTAAGCCAGGTCTTGTATTATTGAGAGCCCTTAATTTTGTGGTGGTATTTTATGTTATTACCCCAAGGTCTAGATGCATGCAAGGGGAAGAGTGGGCTTCATACTGAGTGACTAGGATCGCATGGAGTGAGCTACCAGGTCCATCTGGGGTCTAGGTCTCTAGGTATCTCACTAGAAGTTTTCCAGTGTGAAGAAGTGATAACGTAAATAATAATACTTGGGTTGGGGTAGAATAGTTCATCTTAATAAGGTAATTGTTGACTTTTAATTTTGCATTAAAAACTAACAGCCTTATGGGAAATTAAGTGATGGGGGACCTTTTGCGTGAAACTCACTGAATGACCTCTGGTTTTGAGAAGTCGGGTCTCCATACAATTGGGGGAGAAAAGGGGAAGAAGAAAACTTAAAAACAATCTACACTACTTAGGTGATACGCCATAATATTTTGGAAAAGCATTAACAACATATAAAACCCAGATACATGCGGCTTTAAAGCTCATTCAATAATCTACATGCCCAAAACTATTTGAGAGGATAATTCAACAAAACTCATTCAACATAATATGACATTCACCATTCATCCAACAGATAACAAATCTTAAAACATAGTTTAATCCATGGAGTCTCACAACATTTATCATAGAAGTTATCATATTTGAAAATGACATAGAAGTCAGTCTATTAAGCTTCAAATAAAACAATCATAAAGGCCATGGGCACAATCTGACATGTCTATCATTCACCAAATTTAATTAACATAAAGGCTTCTTCAATGAGTCAAAGTCTAAAAATCTCTCTAAAGTCTGAACCCCTTAAAAAATAGGAAAAGAAAGCATATATAGAGCCCCCGACTCCTAACAAACAATACGTAGCATCAGCAAAATCCTAGCAACCGCTTCTGATAGGAAACTCCCAGTGTGGCACTCCGCAAGATGCTACCCAGCAAAACGGCCTTCAAAGTTGTTATCCCAACCGCATCATGGCAACCACTACACCTGCCAAACAAGAAAACCACGATGAAAACCGCATTCTGGTTCACGAACCACCATGGAAGACACGCGGTGACTCGGGGGAGACCAAAAGTTGAGCACAAAAAGAGAACTGGATCATGCAACATGGGGCCACCAAGTTTCACTACCATTACACAGGGGATGGTGGGGCCGAGAAGCATACACTGAGAAAAAGACTTAGGCCATGTGGTAGCTCCGCGTTCTCTCAACTTTGAGTGAGAAAAGCGAGCCGCTTAGGGCAATGCCAAGACACCACTTGGCATGCATGCTGACGAATAGGAAAGTGGGCTAAAAATCAAAAGAAGTCACTGCCACTACACCAAAATTTTGCCTACGAACAATCATGAAATAATATTAATATTTCTTGACGAATTAATGGGGAATTCTGCCTACAAAATGCTAGAACCCAAAACTACTGGTTTGGAGACCAAACTTCATGCCTGAACGGGGAAAATCATAACGAAGACTTGTAGCAACCAAAACCACTCATCCTCGAAGGGTAGCACCTAAACCTCCAGATTCTGGTAGTGTTGGTCTAAACAGATTACTTCTTCAAATGGAAAGCTCATTGGTTCGTCAAGGACTAGCTTCAAGAGCGCATAGAGTTGGCTAGGGGTGCAAGAGACACTCAACTTCCTCTACCAAAATAGGACTGCTCAGGCGCTATAGGAAAGTTTGATCTTGCTGTAATTGCTCTATCTGGCTCATCACTTGTTCAATCCCTAGCACGGGGTCATCTGTGGGAAAAGGAGAAGGTGGACCCAAGAAAACAAACCTCTCTACATGTTGCTTGATGTCTAGAACCGAAATCTTCAAAGGCTCAAGTGTTGTTGATACATGCATGATTACCATGTGCTAGTTAATGAAAACATTAGTCTTCTTGATTAATTTATTGTGGTCTGTAATTCCTTTTGCTCTCAATTCTTCATTTGGAGCAGCATACAACAACTGAATTAAGCTCTGGGCTACGGGGATCTTAGGACCACTAAAAAGCATAGAGCTATTAATGAGAGCACCTGCTTCAGCATAGAGAGATTGTATTTCACCTAGGAATCTTAGTACGGGTTGCAGAAAAGGGCAATATTGCTTAATTCTCTCCCAATGAGAAACATACAATTCTTCTAAAATTGGAGAGAAATCTTGAATAACCTCCAGAGGGGGAGGAAGGTTTGATAACCACGAGACTTCCTCATCCTTTGCTCTTATCTTGTTTTGCATCTCCCTGCACTTGTCTTGTTCATGGACCACCTGAATTTCCAGAGCGAGGATCTTGGTGCTTCCATCTTGTAAAGCTTGTTGAAGTCGCGACATGTGATCCCATTCTTGCTGCAAAAAACCTTCCACATCCAGGAATTTCTTTACAACTTTCTCCACGCTACTATGTTTCTCACATGGATCTGTTTCAAAACTTTCTCTTTCCTCTAAAAGTGTGACTTGTGTCTCACTCAACTATCAAGCATATTCTTCTTTTAGGCGGATCTCCTCACGTAGCTGGGTATGAATTTGGGTAGCATCTCTGGAAGTTCCTTTTAGCTATTGAATTTCTTTTTCCCTCTCATGCAATTCTTTCGATGCCACATTCCTCTTTGTCTCTTGTCCTTTCAATTGAGACCTCACATTGTTCAGGGCGGACTACAAATTTCCTTCTTCAGAGTTGGCTTGGGTTAACAAACCTTGCAAGTGGTTGATTTCAGCATTTCTAGCTCTGTCTTCCTTTCTCTATTGGTTCAAGGATTCTTTGAGGCTCACATTCTCTGCTTGCATTTTCTCCAGACGATGGCTATTTTTGATGAAATTTGAAGACACAGTCTTCAAGGTTTCTTCCATTATTTCTACTTTATTAGATGTCATAGCGTTCAAGAGATTGACCCTGATAGCATGTAAGGTGTAATCACTGGGTCTCATTTGGGTCTCCAGCTTGTCGGCCTTTGGGAAAATGGTTGCAAAGAAGAGACTATCCTTTTCCTCACTAAAATACATATGTACATGCGGATGGGCTGGCTTGGCACCATCTTTCTCCTTTCTATTACCGGTCTTGCCAATACGTGCAGTCTTGGAGTAGGTAACTTATTACTGATAAGCATCTGGTTTTGCAATAACTTGTCATGTAAATGATGCAGCAGGAAGGATTGCAAAGGGGAATTGGAAAATAGGGCCACTGAAAGAGGTCTCAATGGGATGGGCAAGCATGGTTGGGGAGAATAATGGGACAAAGGGAGAGGCTCCTGAAAAAATTGGATTAGCAAACACTACCTCGACATTTGGGGGAGGAGTGGACTCTTTGAAACCAAGCCTACGCGAGCTAGCGGTTGTATCAGGCATCTGTGGGAAAAACATTGCAGGAAGAAAATTGGGGGCAGGGAGAAAAATAGCAACCTGTGATGACGCAACTTGAGATTCAACCGTCGTTTCGGTGGGTGTTAATATGAGGGCAGTGGGGACTTGGGCAGGCATAGATACAACTTGGGATGTTGTGGAAGACACGGATTAAGCAGAGAGAAAGGGCAGATAAGGGCATACCTGAGCTATAGAAGTCACCGATTGCTGAGAAGTTGGAGGAACCACAGGGACCCGAGAAGAACCCTTCTTGGGCGAACCTAGATATTGCTTCTTACTGGAAGGGGAATCTGGTGCCTGCTTCTCAACCAATCTTTTGGCAGTTTGGGAACGGGGTCTTTGGATTGAACGAGTGAGAGGAAGAGGAATACTAGACTCGGTCTCTTGCTCTTCTACATTTATAACTTCTACCTCCTGATGTTGAGCCTCCTTGGGGGATGAGTCACCATGTGGGGACTCATCACCTGTCTCTTCATCTGATTTGTTGTGTTGTCGCCATTCAGCCTCAAAACACTCGTAAAAAGCAGCATTCTCGATTTTAGCCCTGGGCTAATTCACTTCCTGGCGGTAGATCCAGAAATCCTCCCTTTTTCTTAGGCCACGAATCAACTCGCATGGCTTCTAGCATGCTCTCAAGAATGGGCTTCATTAGATTGTACTTTTGTAGGATAGAGTAAAAATTCAACCACGAGGGATGTTTCAAAACAAGAAAATCACTGGGACCCACATAAAGATTTGGGTCATTCACTGGCAGGTTGGTGCGTCCTTCCTACGAACTTTGTGGTTCATGCTTAACCACATTAATTTTTAGACAGGCACCCATCTGGGTCATAGATCCACACATCATAAATTGATACCAAGTCGAGTTGCACCAGCTTGGAGGTCAAGACATTCTCAGCAATTCTCCTTCATACGAGAGTAATGGGGCCAATAACCTTGTGGTCTTCTGTTATGGAGGTATCATGTTTTCCCACCCTTATAGCTCTGTCAATCTCCATCAACTGCTAGAAAATTTCAAGCGTGAGGGTTCTCTCTGTGACATTGGTAGGTAGGCGGAAGGGTTATCAAGAGAAGCCATGCACCCAGACAAAGGAAAAATCACTACCCAAAAACCAGGCACAAGGGGGCATTCATTGTACATCCAATTCATTTGTATTTCATAAAAACAAGCAAGAGGCTCCTCGGGGATAAAACCAAGATCATGAAGGACATGAGTCAGGAAGCAGTCCAAAAACTGGTAAGCATCATAGGAAGCTAGCAGGATGGGCATCCAGGCATACACAGGCATTTTGTTTTCTAGCTCATCATGAGTAGCCAATCGCATGAATTGACTAAAAAAAGAGCCATTCTGGTGCAAGAAAAGGTGAACTAGGAATGAGGCAAACCTGAACAGACAAAATTGTTGGAACTTAGCTAATTGCTTCACCATTTCTCTGGCCCTTTTTGCTTCCAACATTTGAACAAGAAACCCATCATGGGGTCAGTTATCTCCTAGTCGTTATCACGACCGCATAGGAACGCAAGGGTCGAGGAGATATCTTTGAGATCATCATGCCTCAAATCATTGTAGGACAGAGGGAATCTTGGAGGCCCAGCTATTGGACTCTGATTCAGTGCATTATGAAAGAATGGAACAATAAATAAGACATGCTAAAAATACATTATTTACATTAGGAAATTTGCTGCTTTAGTGAAAGAGTTTAAGATGAAACCCGTTAATCAGGATTCTGAGAGATTCCCCCTGCATATTCTTAAGATCAAAAGCATTAAAATCCTTGCAATTCATAATGTGGAAGGGTCCCTCCCATAAACCATCAAATTTAGCATGCTAATCGGGCTTGGCTTCCCTCTCATTATACTTCAAAACAAGGTCACCCTGTTTGATAACAGGTCGGAACTTTTCTTATTATCAAACCACCTCTTCACGGTTTGCTGGCGGTTTTGAAGGGATGAAAATGCAGCTTCCTCTAGCTCCATAAGCTCTGCCAATCTCACCTCCATGGGATCATTTTTGGCCACCTCGATAGACTTGAGTAACTGTAGGGCAAGAATCTCCAAAGACACGAGGAATAAGGCATCCTTTTCATAGACCAGCTTGTATGCGGATTTCTTTAAAATATGCTTGGGCATGATCCAATCCACCCAAACACGCTTCTCAAGTGGTGATACCACTCCCTTTTGTGTTCAGAGCCCATCCTTTTAATGAGTCTTATGAGATTCTTATTAGTGGACTCGGCTAGACCATTTCCCTGTGGATAGTAGTTTGAGGAGGTCTTCAGGTAGATACCTCAACTGAGAGAAAACTGAGTGACTCATGAGTGTGTAAATGCTCATGCATTGTTCTATATTATGGTCTTTGGTGGACCATATCGACACAGTAGGTCTTCCATAAATGCTAGTATATCTGCCTCTGATGAATTCCTCAGGTGGACAACCTCATACCATCTGGTGAAGTTGTCAGTAGCAGTCAGGATCCACTTGTGTTCAGCTGAGCTTGGAGAGTTGATCATTCCTATGAAATCGAGACCCCATTGAGCAAAGGGTTCTTCCACCATTATGGGCCTAAGTGGCATTGTCATCTTTCTGCACCTACCACTATAGTACTGGCAATATTTGCATTCTCTTACCAGAGTATGTGCATCTTTAAACATAGAGGGCCAGAAATACCCAGTGCAGGTAATCTTAATGATCGTGGTTTGCGCTAAATAGTGGCCTCTCGATAGTCCATGATGGAATTCATGTAGAATCTTACTATCTTGGCCCTGGTCCACATAGAAAAGTAGGATTCCATCAAAATTTCTCTTAAAAAGAACCCCTTCCACCAAGCAGAAGCCATTGTTCTGCATCCTGTAGAATCTCTTCTTTTCGGGAGGGAGGTCAATGGGGAAGATTCTAGTCTTCATGAAATGTTGTTGATTTTCAATCCAGCATGTTTTTGTTTGCTTAGAGGTGACCATTACAACTTCCTCTATAGTAGTCTTGGCCTCTTGATGGTTAGACTCTTGGGATATATATTCGCACAAGCCTTTACCGTGGATTACCTTGGTGGGTTTGACATCAATGTCCTACTCTAGGATTTTGGTAATCCAGTTTTCTATTTTTTGTAATGTCACCTTCCATTATATATTCCCTGACTGAAGGGTGGGCGACATACACAGTAGTCTTATTATAGGCAATAAAATGCCTGAACTTTTTGAGGCCCTTGACAATGACCAAAGCTTTCTTTTCAACAAAATTGTATTTAGCCTCATACTCTTTTAGAGTTTAGAAATGGATAGCTATGGGATGCTCACCTCTTTTGTCTGCGTCTATCTGGGTTAGAACCATGATAATGTTATAATTACTAGAGAAAACATATATTATAAAATCCTTGGACATATCAGAATTGGAGAGTACAGGAGTCGACAAGATGGCATCTTTGATCCTCTAGAACTCCTCTTTAGCTTCAGGAGTCCATTTAAAATGCATTTCCCTTTTAAGCACTAGAGTGATAGGCCTCATCATCCCAGCAAAGTCTAAGATAAAGCAACTAACAAAATTGACTTTACCTAGGAAGGACTGAACGCCCTTCTTGTTGACAGGAAGAGGAAGCTCCTTTATTACCTTCACTCGATCTAGATTGATGGAGACTCCTTCTTTTGACACTACGTGTCCCAGTAATTTCCCTTGCGGGACCCCAAATGTCATAACCCTCTTTTTTGGACTTTGATATGACTTGCTATTACTACTACTACTACTACTATTATAATACTAATTTTATAAGTAATGTTAGAAAGAAAATATAAATTGAAATGAGGTTGAAGTTTTTAAATAAAAAAGAATTTAAGTGGTGACACACACATGAGGTCATAATTTATTTGAAAATTGCTTATTTTCTCAATATCCTAATTGAGCAAATGATGTAGGAGAAATAAGAAGATTCTAGAAAATTTAAATTCAAAATATTAAGGAATAAATATTATATTTAGCAAATATATGACATGGGAGTTACAAAATTATTCTATGACAAGAATAATTCTATTCATGGCAATTTTATGACAGAGTTACAAAATGCATTTTTGGGGGAGAATTCAAATTTGAATTTTGAATGCATGGTCAAATGTAACCCCCACTATGACAACAATCATTTTTGCATGAAATTAATTTAGAAATTGTTTATTTTCTCAATATGCTATTTAGCACATGTTGTAGGAGGAAATGAGAAAGTTCTAGAAGAGAATTTCAAATTCAATTTTTGCATGTAACCCCCACTATGACAATTAATCATTTTGCATGAAATTATTTTGGGAAAAGAATATGGAAATCAATTAATTTCTTTTGTAGTGGGAAAATGACTCTCTTTTCTATATATTGAGTTCTAAAGTAAGGGGATTTCATTGTTTTTTGGATGATAAAGTAGTCTTGAAATTCTTATGAATTTATTTTCAATACCATGTTAGTTGTAGGAGAAATTTTGTAGATGTGTTGTAGGATTTTGGAGAAGATCATTACCAAGCTTCATGGAGGAATTGAAGGAGGTCAACAAGGTTCTTCATTCAAATCCAGGTTCCCCTCTTGCACATTCATTGCTTGCTTTTTCTTTTCAAAGAAAGTCTTCTTCTCATCTCTTTCAAAATTTTGCACATAAGAAAGTTTATATTTTATTTTTATTTTTTTGAAAGAAATCTCTTTTATCCATTTGAGATTTTTGCAAGGAAATTTTTTTCAGTTTTTGTTAATTGATTTAATCAAATACATGTAATAAATTGCTTTTCTATCCAAAAAAAAGAAAAAATCTTCTTTTTTTATTTTGCATGTAGGAAATAAATTGGTTAATAGATTTCTTTCAAAATATGCATATACAAATTCGAATATGTTTAATCTGAAATCTTTTCCTCAATCAACTTTCTTTATTTTACAAAAAATCAGATTTTTTTTAGAATGGAATATATATATTAAAATAACTTCAACAATAATTAAAATGTATTGCCAAAGTAATATAAAATCAGAATAAAGAAAAGAAAAATAGAAATATATTCATCTATGTGTATATTAGATAAATACCCATCTATGTGGATTTTAGGAAAATATTCATGTGTGGATTTTAGGAAAACATTCGTCTTTGTGCATTACAGAAAAAAAGAAAAAAGTTCATCTCTGTACTTTTTAGAAACATATTCATCTCTTTGGATTTTTAGGAAAAGAAAATATTATTCCCTGTGCATTTATGAATTTTTTTTAAAAAAAGAAAAAAAAAGAAAAGTAAATCTTGCCTTGATTAATAAATTAGTAAATTTCCCTTCAAATATATATTATATAAACATATATATCAAATTTATTTAAAATCATATTAAATTTATGTTCTAAATTTGTTTGTAGATTTAAGTTTATTTTTTAAAATTTTAGTTTATTTATTTATGATTAAATAAATATAATTATGATATTATTAAAAGATTTTGAGTCAGTTACCTATTCTTTAAAAAAAAACACAAATATATATTTTGAGTTAGGAAGTGTTTTATTAAAATCGAATTATACTTTAGAGTTTGTAATTAAATTTTTTGTGTTTAATTTAAAATTAAAAATGTTTTAGAATATTGAAAGTTATTTTGAATGATTAAAATTAATAAGCTTATAGTTCTTTGAAATTTAATTATGCACTTGGTGAATAAAAAAATCATTTAGGATTAGTTTATAATTATAAATTTTAATAATTGAAAATTAATCAAATTTAGTGATGGATTTATTTATTGAGGTCTATTTAATGAAAAATAGATTTATTTATTGATATCTATTTAAAAAGGATTAATGAGACCTATTTATAATCTAACCTTATTAAAATTAATGGAAATATGTTTAAAATTTCATCTCTAGTTTTAGGAATTAGATTATTAAAATATTAAAGAAAAATTTAAGCGAAAAGAGTCTAACCCATATTAGTGGATACCTTATTGGAGTTTTATTATGGAAATTAAGTTGCAAATTTGAACTCGTTTTAAGTTCTAAAGATTTAGTATCTCCTCAATGATGGGAAAAGAGTCCATTGGGTTTTGAAAAGATAAATATTGCATAAGGCAAAAAGGTCAATTAACACTTGAGAATTTCAATAGATAATCGAGCATTAAGAGATCTATCATCTTGAATTAATCCTTCTTAGGATGTAGATATAATAGTTAAATCTCCTTATTAAGCAAATCAGTTTGACTTAGGAAAAGCAAAGCAAAGGAAAATGCTATTGCACCAATGATACACTTATTCCATAGTTTTGGATCTTTTCATCAAATAAATAAATCCTCATAGTAAGTGGGTTCCCTCAAGACATTCAATATATTTCAAATATTTAAGTTCTTTAATTATTGGATTTCAAAACTGTCTTTTGTATATTTCAATTAGTACAAGTATCAAAGGTTAAAGGAATTTACCTAACAAGTAAATGTGTTTAGATTCATAGTAACTCTTTTAGGTATTTCAGCAATATGAGTTAATGTTAGACAAAGTTTTGCCTCAATTCGAAAAGTTGATTATTTGATTTGTTTCTTTATTAGATTCCAAGATATGAGTATATAAGGCATTGAGAATAGTCACTTCTTTTAATAGTTAAAAGCATTTACCCTCTAGCTAAAAGAAACATAAGACTAGTAAAAAAGAAAAGTTACACTTAATAATACAAGTAATTAGTAAGGATAAATGTAATTAACATTAAATTTAGAGGTAAATTGCATAGTTAATTATTCATATGGTAATAGTATTAATTAGGATGCAAAGAGAATTTATTCAAAACCGAAATTGTTTTAGCAAATGAGTTTCAAGAAACCTATTCCGTGATCACTTAGAAAATTAAATAACAATTCTAATTGAGGGTAATTTAAGGAGCAAACATTAGCTCCCTTCGAAGTATTTGAAATTGATAAAGTTATTATTTGTAGAATGTATCCAACGATAAAGTTAGCGTTACTTCAAGTGGAAGGAGTAATTAGTTATCACTTTATAATCTTGCAAAGGTATTAGTTCAAAAGAAACTAGAAGTTTATTGATTAGAATTGTTTATTAGGAGACTTAGTATTATTTCCTTGGTTAACTAGCAAGTGTTTACACTCTTGTCTAATCTCTTTTTCAAACAATTAGTAACTAAGAATAATGTGGTTAATTTGAAGCTTATTGTTGAATAGTTGTTTCCTTTTCCCTTCAACAAGTGAGTATTAAATTCATTTACAAAGTATAATTATTTGATAATTTAAATTCTATTTCAAGCAATTTAGTACCTTTCAAGTATTAGGATTCACATTTAAAGTAGTGTTATCATTTGTAGATGAAATTTGTATTACTTCATATGGAAGAATTAGTTGGGATTATTATTAAGTACTTTTCACTTCAAACAAGTAGGTGTTAAAATTCATTTCCAAATTCTTGCTATTCAATCATTTAATTTTCTTTCAAGAAAATTAGTACTAGGATTCATACTTCTTGTGTAATGGTTTGTCCAAAACAATTATATCTTGCAAGTAATTCAAATCATTTTCATAAGTTATCTTTGAAGGTATCAGTGTTTCCAAGCATTTAGTAATTTCATGTATTTGGTTCAATTTTTTTAATTTTTAATTACTATCATAATTTTCCTTTGGAGAAAATACTATTCCCAAGTAGTCGATTTGTTTATGTTCCTTTCAAATTACGTAAAAATTATACTTTAGTTTTTAAATTCAAAGCGATAATTCCTTGTATATTATAGTTTCTTCTTCATAATTGTATTGGTATATTGCTTCATTTAAGATTCATGAATTCAAAATTAAATTCCTAGCTAGATAACTAAACAAGAGGAGTTGAAACCAAAAATTAGTGTTTGGTATCTATGGTGCCTCTGGGTCACACTTACAGGTAATGTCATCGTGTTGAACTACTGCACTTAACACCTAATAAAGCTACAATAACGATGTTTGTGGCATCATCCCTCTAAATCGTCAGGGAGAAATAAGAGTCATTTGGAAGTTAAAATCCAAGGGGCGAATAATCCCCCTTGGATCGATAATCTAAAAATATTAATTTTTAAATGAATTTACATCTGATCAGTTGAATTTTAGATAACCCCATTATGGTTTGGATGTGTGTGAAGATCTTGAAATTTTATTTTATCTTGATGATTTCAACGGATGATAACGGATTAAGGGTGACGTATTTAATAGAAAATAGGACTTAGTTGTTTTAGGACACAAGTAGAAGGCCACCTTAAGCCTTTTTGCTATAGAGCTACCATCGTGGGTAGCAACCGCAGAGAAACTGTCTGGGACATTGACCCTAGAAAGGGTTGTGTACCCACCAAACAGTTTACATTAAGCCATAGTTAGAAACCAGAACTACATACTTTACGCCTTCATCCCGTGCCGAAACGAGTATGTAGGTAGTCTAGGGATGGAGTTGTCCCTTGTACTCAGGCATTCAGGGATGGGGATTAGGATTGGTTATGGGTGAGTAGTTGGTTCTTGAAGCTCCTTGGTCTTTTAATCAAATGGTGCAAATAATAATTGAAAGGTTAAAATTAATTCAATGCATGCTCAAAAGGAATCCCGTATGGATTCACTTGACTTCCCGAGGCTTTAGGCCGAATTTCGAGGCAGAACTCAAGCTTGTTTATGTAATTATTTTAATACTCCTAAGGATGGCGACCTCGATGCACTCCTAGTAGGGGAGTGTAGTCTTTAGTGAGTGGCTCAAGACCCAGATGGTCCTAATGAGTCTAAAGTCTTTGGCCAGAGCATATCCTATTCTTATGAATAGATGCCTAGCCCATTTGGGTAGATGCCTATCTTGGATTGGATAGATGAAACATCCTTAGATGCCTAACCCGTATGGTTAGATGCCTAGTCTCGTATGGATAGATGTCTAACCCGTATGGTTAGATGCCCATCTCGGTTGGATGGATTCCTATCTTATTGGATAGATGTACCTGAGTATGTGATTGAATAAATAAATAAATAAGAATAAGTAAGAATAAGAAAGCAATATTTATATATATATATATATATATATATAAAAATATAAATCCATTGAGTTTTTGGATTAAGTTAAGTGGGTTATTACACCAAAGATGCATTTCTTAGGGTTTAATGAGATGCCAAACTCCAAACACTTATGGAACACTAGCTCGAGATGATCGAAATGATCTTCTTTTCGCTTTGAAAACACAATCAAGTCATCGAAGTAGATGAGGATGATTTTATTAATGAGCTCCTTGAAAGCCAGATCCATAGCTCTCTAAAAAGTGGCATCGATGTTTGACAACCCAAATGACATTTTCTAATAAGAAAGTGTTCCCCATTTGGTTGTGAAGGTTATCTTATGTTGGTCTTCTGGCTTTACCGATACTTGGTTATAACTTGAGAACCCATCCAGCATCAAAAATATCTTTGATCCCGCTACAGTGCTTAACAACTATTCCATGGGTGGCAAAGGGTAATGGTCTTTTAGAGAGGCTTGGTTCAAGCCAAGAAAGTCCACACAAAGCCAAATATTCCCATTCTTCTTTTTGACTGGTACCAAATTTGATACCCATGTACTATGCTTGGTGGGGCAGACGATCTTTGACTCTATCAATTTCTTAAATTCCTGCGCCATAAGAAACTCAATCTTCAGATTGACAAGTCTCTGCTTCTGTTGAACTGGCTTGGCCCCATTAGCAAGTTCAATGGTGTGTTGAATGATGCTATAATTGTACCCTTTCAAATCCTGATATGACCATGCTAGTACGCCCACATATTCATCACAATATCAAGCCAATCTCTCTCGGTCTTTTGGGGGAACTTCCTTTTTGACCTTAAGTATTCTCCCATTCCCTACTAACATTTCGGCGTAGTCACCTTTATCGGTCGTGAGTTTTTGCTTGTCATTTTTAGCATCATCATGGTCAAATAAATTTTCCAGGGTGATCAATCCATTTGGTAGCTTGTTGGATTTCAATTGAATGATTTGATCCCTATAAGCCTCCTTTACTTTAGGCTGCAATTGGTCAGCAAACTCTCCAGAGTTTTGAATGAACAGAGAAATTTTATCATCACTCTCAAAAACTTTCCAGTGGGTGTCATTTTCTGGAATAGTTGGTCGAACGATCACATAGACCGCCTGGGGGTTGGCGAGCAGGTCCACAACAAGGTTTAATTGCGACCCAATAGTGGCCATCCGATCATCGGATGCGTTTGTCTTTCGAAGAATTCTCTGGATGTTGAATACATCAAAGCTTTCAATCAAATCTCATGTCCTATGATGGTAGGACCTCATACGAACATGCTTGGTGCTTGAGATTCCTCGAACCTAGTGTACAATCAGCTCATAATCACCCAAAACTTCCAACTACTTTATGCCCATCCTTTCTGCTAAACGTAGGCCTTGGATCAACCCTTCATATTCTGCTTCATTGTTGGAGCAAGCAAACTGCAGGCAGAAAGATCTCAGGATTTGTTCACCCGAAGGTGAAGTAAGGCAAATTCCAGTGCCTGAACCTACCTTGCATCTTGCACCATCAAAGTGTAAGGTCCAAAGAATAGAAGATAGCTCTTCCTTGGTTAGTGGATCCTTAGTTAGATTTGGGATAACTTGATCCTCATCAAAAACATAGTAGGTACCAAGACCGGTGGCATGATAATTGGAATATGGATCAAAATTTATGAATTCATTGATAAAAACTTCCTGCTCTGGTGTAATATCCTCGGTCACCTCTTCATCCTCTATAAGTTCTACCGTTTTTCTCTCTTCATTAGGGATGGAGGTATGAGTAGGCTCAAAGTTGAGCATAGCCTGATTAGCTACGTGCTTGGTGTGTAGGGGTTCTGAAATAATTTTGAGATTAGCACCATGATGGGTCCGAAGGATGAGGTGAGACCAATCTAAAGATAGGTAACCTCCTATTTTGGCAGTGAAGTCTTGAGAAAGGAAAAGGCCAAAAATAGGCGGTATGTCAATAACTACTCCTTCTTGAGACACGGTAACACTAGGACACACAAACAATGTTAGTGGAAGGCTTTTAATAAGACCTACAGTTTGGACTTTACTTCCATCTAGTTGCATAGCACCCCTATTCAAAGGCTCATATTTAATATTCAAAACCACGGCAATTTGCTTCGACATGATGGTGGTGCTAGCACTAGAATCTATCATAGAATTGTGTAAAAGTTTGTCTCCTACTATGAGGGTCAAATAGAAAGGGTTTGGTTTAGGATTACCTTCCACTTGGGATCTAGGAGGTACAACCTCAATTGTCAACACCATCGGTGAATGTGATTGTTTTGCGGGGGGGCTGAAATCTTTCTTCGCTAGCTCACAAAGAATAGGCAACATTCCTACTAGCAGGTTTCTCCACTTCTAACAAAGCTTCTTTTAACTGATTCTTCTGCTTTGGGATGCTAAGGAGATCCCATAAGGAGACGTTGGTTGGGGCTTTCTTTAGTTGCTCCACTAGATCTAACACTAATGGCACTGATGTCTTTATCGCTCTTGACTTATAGGGGATAAACTCCTTTCTCGGATATGTGGTAGCAACTGCAGGTTGTTCAGGAACTTTATCTGAGATGAACCTCCCTTGCATGCCTACATTCTCTCCCATGAAACATCTTTTTGACCAGAGGTTGTAATCTAACTGCACTTGAGGAGCCCCCGAGCTTGATGTAGCTGCACCATTTGTGAGCATGGCTTCCTCGTCCTCCATCCAAGAAAATAATGCATGGTCTATCTCTATTTCCTTCTCTATTGACATATGTTGCATTTGTGTGATAAGAGCCACATTGTCCATGCCAAGGGATGCGTAAACTGAATCATCCAAAGCAACGCCTTGGCTCTGCTGATCTACAATTTTTGGTTGCAAATTGCCTTTTGAACAGTTTCTTGGGGCATGGGAATTGTTACATGCAAAACACCAAGAACTGGTATCATCCGCTAGATTATTTTGTCCTACAGTCAACTCTTTGCTAGTGTTGGGATAGATAGTTTGCAAAGGATTGGGCACTGGAACGATTTGGCCATTTGGTTGATTTAAGGAAGCTTGGTTGTTTGCATATTGGTTTTTTTGATATGTGGGTCTATTCCCTTGGAAATTTTGTTGGAAGGGAGGTCTACCAGGTGGGATTTGGGATCTTTTCAAATTAACAATTTCATTTGAGAAAGATATCAATAAATTTTTCATATTGTTAACCTTTGCAGCCAGAGATGAGGGGAAGGCATATTTTCTTGTTGGGATCTGGGGTACACATACATAGATTGGGGTGCAAATGTGTTAGGCACAACCGGCTCAGGAACTAGATTTGATAACTTGGGAAAGACCGGCATGAGCGGTCGTGGTGCAAGATTTCCAACATCAATTAAATTATTTTCTGCTCGGACCACCAAATCATGCGCATCTAGGAGAGTATTTCCTCCGAGAGATTGGATCATCACAAATATATCTGAATTGAAGGCTTTTAGATTAAAAAAAAAAATGTCATATTTGCAGGTGGATGAGCAGACAACGATATTCTTTACCAGGTCCTCTGAAATCTCATATTGAATTCGGTCACCGCTTCTTGAGGAGCTCTTTTTATGGTGATCAATTGCTGCATTAGGGATGATCTATCAGCCTTGTTGGAAAATCTCTCAAAGAAGCGGTCACCAACCTGGTCCCAATCGGCTATAGAATTTGGACCAAGATATTTGTACCAATCTAAAGGTTTCCTTTTGAATGAAGCCATGAGAAATCTTAGATCTACATTTTTCTCTGTAATGTTATGGATGGTGCAGACATCGGCCACATGTTGTAGGTGTTCCCTGGGCGTCAAGACATTATCCGACGAATTTAGGGACAACTTTTAGCACAGAAGTGGGAATCAGTCCCCATACTGCAGGTGGAATAGGGGGAATGAGAGGGTTCCCACTATTCCAAGTCATGAAGTTTCTAGAAGGAATTTGAGCCATTATTACAGGAACAATCGTAGAGAAAATAGGCAAATTCTAAGAAGAAGTAGCTGCAGGCGAATGGATGCTTACCATGGGTGGGAGAAGCAAACTGGGATTTAAATTTGTTTGGCTCCTAGTAACAGGTCTATGGCTCATAAACTTGCTTAGGCTTGTTCACAATTACGGTCCCACCGGCCGTGCCAGAAAAAGAACTGTTCTCTTAATTTTGCTTTAAATGCTAACACCCTTATGGGAATTTCAGTGATGGGGGACCTTTTGCATGAAACTCACTAAATGACCTCCAGGTTTGAGAAGCCAACTCTTCATACAATTGGGGGAGAAAAGGGGAAGAATAAAACTTAAAAATAATCTACACTACTTAGGAGATACACCAGAATATTTTGGAAAAGCATTAACAGTATATAAAACCCAGATACATGCGGCTTTAAAGCTCATTCAACAATCTACATTCCCAGAACTATTTTAGAGGATAATTCAACAAAACTCATTCAACATAATATGAGATTCACCATTCATCCAATAGATAACAAGTCTTAAAACATAGTTTAATCCATGGAGTCTCATAGCATATATCATAGAAGTTATCAGATTTGAAAACAGCACAAAATTCAATCTATTAAGCTTCAAATAAAACAATCACAAAGGCCATAGGAACAATCTGACATGTCTACCATTCACGAAATTTAATTAACATAAAGGCTTCTTCCATGAGTCAAAGTCTAAAAATCTCTCTAAAGTTTGAACCCCTTAAAAAGTAGGAAAAGAAAGCATATATAGATCCCCCGGCTCCTAACAAACAATACGCAGCATCAGCAAAATCCTAGCAACCATTTCTGATAGGAAAGTCCGAGTGTGGCACTCCGCGAGATGCTACCCAGTGAAATGACCTTCGAAATTGTTATCCCAACCGCATCATGGTGACCCTTGCACCTGCCAAACAAGAAAATCGCGATGCAAACCGCATTCTGGTTCACTAACCACCATGGAAGACATGAGGCGACATGGGGAAGACCTAAAGTTGAGCGCGAAAAGAGAACTAGATTGTCTTGAGCCACGTGGAAACTCCGCGTTCTCTCAACTTTGAGCGAGAAAAGTGAGTCGCTCAGGGAAACGCCGAGACACCACTTGGTATGTGTGCTGATGAATAGAAAAGCGGGCCAAAAATCAAAAGAAGTCACTGCCACTATACCAAAATGTCGCCTATGAATAATCATGAAATAATATTAACAGTAATAAAACTATGTTGGCCCATTTGCCTTGCCCTGCGGTTGTGGACCGGGATAGGACTGGGAAGCCCTTGGTAAAACCCAAGTAAGCCAATCTCTTTCACTCCATGAAGTTGAGATGGCTCCACATGTGCTTTGGGACATCCACGACTGATGCCCAAGTACCCACATGTTGCATGTGATGACACTCTTGCTCCCTACATGTAGGTCCTAGTGCCTTGATTTTTGCTTGGTTGTGTTGCCTCTAGAGGGTTTTGTGTTTGGAGAGTTTGTGTTGAGGGTTTCCTTTTGGGTATCTTATGTTGCTTTGCATCCTTGTTGTTTTGGTCTTTTCTTTGGTTGTTAGGTGTCAGCCTAGATCTAGAGTATGCATAGGATCTTGTGTCATCTCCTCGCACAGGGGGTGGTTCCTTTGGTTCCACATGGTCGGCTAGTTTGATGCCTTCTTCCATTGGGATGTTCTTCGTTGGATGCTATGCGTGGATGTGGATATCTTGTCTTCAACTTTGGATGAATTCTTGTAGCAGATTGATGTAAATGATTAGATGGCATTGTATGTATTGATTAATGATGAAATTGCAATGTAATTAGAACTATGGACCTTGTTGAAAAGGATATTGTATTCATATATGTTGTAATAGTCGGAAAGGAGAAAAAATAATATAACTTGTACTTTTGGTTCATTAATGGAAATTGATTCGTGGATATTTATTTGGTCTCATGTTATGTTGGATATATGCTAGGATATTTTGTGATTAGTTCATGATGATAGAAATGTATAAGTAATTTGGGAGTAGGAACATTTGATATTAGTGTTTTAAAGTGATCTTAGAGGAAAAGGATAGTATGCTTAGTAAATGGATATAATCAAGATATAGAATAGTGAAAGATCATGTGTGCATTGTAAGAAAGATTCATGCTAGAAATTTGTATGCATTAGACTATGGTGGTATTTGCATTGTTATGCTTATGATGTTATGTTGTGATATTGTTTATGGTTAGTTTAGGTGACGACGTTGAGATGCCCTAGAGTATTTTTGTTATGTTGTGTTTATTTCCGCTTGCGTTGTGTTCTTATGTGTAATTGGTCATGATGGTTAGATGTTTAAAGGTTAATGAATGATTACTACATTTGAGTAGTTGGTGGTAATGGTTACATTAGTTGATGTTTTAAAAAAAAAAAACTATATTGCATGTTAGCTAGTGTATTTTCTCTAGGGTATTTTGGTGGGCATTACATATGGTATCAAAGCCCATGTTCATACACTAGGTACTCTGGTTTCATATGAGCCAATTGCATGTATTAGCACTTTAGTGTGGGACTAGTCGCATGATTATCCCTAGTGGTTGTTTCTTGCATTTAGTTGCCTTAGATTTTGTCTTATAGTATTTTGCATCTTGCTTAGACACGATGAATGCTAGAGGTAGAGGTCGTGGTCATGGTGGACAAATGGGTACTCAGTAGAATCCTCATCCTGAGGTTTATGAAGAGTCACACCATGAGGAATAGCAGCAGGATTAGTAGGTGGAAGGAGAGAAAGTTAGCAATATGGTTTCATAATTGGTCAATTAGCTTCAGGGACTTCTTGATCGGCTGGGTCCGCAACAGGAAGAGGATCAGCAAGGAAGATCTCATCATGATAGTTGTCAGGATAGAGAGGTAGAGCAGGAGCGAGTGAGGGAATGTTCACATGCACCTGGGAGGAGAGATGATGCAGTACTTGATCAAGATTCAGTTGCAACAGATCATATGAGAGATCTTTTGAGAGCTCATCCTCCTACTTTCGATGGTTTGGGCAGCGGTTTGGAGGCAGAGACTTGGTTGCTAAATATGGGTAGGTGTTTTGCCATGCATCCATATGGTACTAACACCAAGGCTAGGTGCGCGATTATGCATCTTCGAGACTTTGCTTCCACTTGGTGGCATACAAAGGAGCGGAAGCTTCATTTGGACATTGCATTAGTATCATGGGCGTTCTTATTGGAGCGTTTTCGTGCTCGTTTTCTGTCGGATCTTTGGAGACAACGTAGGGCCAATGAGTTTCACAACTTAAGGCAACAGGACATGACAGTAAAGCAGTATGAGAAGAAATTCTTTGAGCTCAGACGATATTCTAGATTAGCAGATGATGATGTGATGCTTGTGAATCATTTTATCAGAGGTCTTGATGACCGCATCAGTGATCATGTTCAGGTCCATGAACCCAAGTCTATAGTGGTAGCTGTGGAGAAGGCACGGTTGGTTGAGGAGAATTTGTTGTCAGGAGGCTCTTTGGTTGTACAGAGTGTTAGTGCTCCAGTATTAGGTTCACATGTGAGAGGTTCTCAGTCACAGGATTTAGGAAATGCTAGGAGGGATCCTCCTTCATCTAGAGGTGATCATTCTCAGCAGAGGGAGATTTATCGGGATCATAATTCTTTTCGCAAGCATAGATCACGTGGTGATAAAGAGCGTAATAGGTAGCATGCTTTCCATTTTTCAGGGTTCACAGGCAACTAAGAGTTCTCAGCAGTGGAGGCAATTTTTCAGTATCCTAGTGCACCTTCAATCATTTGTGGTTTCACTAGAGGGATTTGTTTCACTTGTGGTCAACAGGGACATTATACAACGAGTTGTCCATAATAGTCTTCATAGGCATATGTTCAGTGACCAAAAGCTTCAAAACCCATAGTTGGCAATGCAGGGAGGTCTCATCGTGTTTTTGCGATAGTGGATAACCGTCAAAGAGCAGTGGGAGAGGCTTCAAGTCATGGGTCAGCAGCTTTCTTTGGTGACCGTGCACGTTTTGTGGCATCAGGAGTTGATCCTCAAGGTTCGCAGCATGGTGCAGGGAAGGGTCCAATGCGACTTGAGTGATGATTTACCAGTGTTTTTAGTGGGTGCAGTTCTTTGAGACAGTTATTTTTCTATTTGTTTCAGGCTTCCAGGAGTAAGCCTGAGACAAGGGGGGCGGATGTAGTGTCTTTCCTTGACTCATCCTTTCTTTTGTGCTTTGATAAATTATACTAGCATAGATTAGACTATTTTTGTGATGCTTTGACTAGATGTTTATGGATTTACCTATGTTTTGGATGCTTCTTTATGGATATTAGACATATTATGTTGTGTTTGACATTATGATTTCATATGGATGATGATATTTCTAGACTAACGCGAGGATGGATTACTCTGTGATGATTGATGTGTATTAATTTCTATGTGTATATCATGTTTGTTCTATTATGATTTGATGTTATTTTATGATGTACTAACCCCATTCTATGATTATGATTTTATGTGATGCGTTGATGCTATATTGGGTGACTGTTTGTGTGAGTAGAGACGATTTCTTATCATTCATTGCGAGCATGATATGTCATCATGATTCTCTATCACTTGTTTGTTCATTATATATTATATATGTTGTATCGTGGCTTTGTGGATGCAAGATTTGTAGGTACCAGATATCGACTCCACCTGGCTTCACAGGTCTGAGTGTGTCTTATCCCAATGGCACGTTGATCAGAGTTGACATGATAACCCACCTATACTCTAGGTTTAAGTTGATTACCCTTGTCAGTTTGAGTCTTAGCGTGAGTCATGGTTAGTGTGTAATGCTTTCTTAGATTATTTTATGGTGGCTTGCTTTGTGTAGTTTGGTAATTATTATTTGGTTAATTATTAATTAAATGATTAAATGATTTATATAGTTTAATAATGCTAAATTAAAATTAAAGATTAATATAGTTTATAATAATTAGTTAAATAGTTGGTATGAAATTTAATAATAAAGTGTTGTTGAATTAATATTAATATTATCATTTAGTAAGTAGAGGCTTTATTATTAATTAGAATATTTAATTATATAAATACCCTTTGATTTATTATTATGGCTTTAATTTAATATAGCCTTGGTTTATTTATTTATTATTGGGCTTTTATAATCATTTGTGCCCATGATTTTATGAGTTTATTATTCTCTTTTAACTCTCTTGGGTTGTTTGGTAGATTCTTTCTACCTACCATATTATTCTATTGGCTATATTTTTGAGTAAGTAAATTAAATAATATTTTGGTATTCTTACCTTGTGTTTTGCAAATGGTTGTTAAGAAATATATTATTTTGTAATATTTTGATTGGTTGGTATTTTCTATAGTTTTAGTTTGATTTCTATTTATTTGGCTTCCTGAGTATTTTGTCGGGTTAGCATTTTTCGGGTTTTCTCTTGCAAGTTGGATTTTGGCTAAGGATTTGGATTTTGAAGATTGCTTGAAGATTTCTTGGCTTGGATTGTGGATTGTGCTTCTTCGAATTCTTTCCATTACTTCTATTTTTCCAGGTTGGAGGAATTATCCTTCTATGCAAATTTATTTCTAGAAAAGATTGTATTCTCCATGTATTTATCAAAAAGTTTGTCTTCGGGTTATTTGGGAGGAAATATTTTATAAGTTTTACATAGTTGGAGTTTGATATTATTTTATATGGAAACATATTAAATAAAGTTTAAACTTTGGTTGGGATTATTATTTGGGTTTTCTGTCATTATCATGAATGGCCGGCATTGGATCTTGATTATGTGAATGTATTTTCCCTGATTGAGTCATCATTTGATTTTCTTTGAGTTGTTTATCTGGCACCTTCGATTTGTTATGGAATTGCATCTCTTATGATAGTATTTTCGAGATTTATCATGTATCCTTTGCTTTTCTATGTTGGTTGCAAGATTTGATTGTCGTGTCTGTGTGAAAGCATTGTTTCTTCGTATGCATTGTTTCTTATGTCGTATGCGTTGTTCTGTAGGTTATATGTGTTGTTTCTTTTGTCGTATGCATTGTTCTATAGGTTATATGCATTGTTTCTTCTATCGTATGTGTTGTTCTGTAGGTTATATACACTGTTTCTTCTATTGTTTGCGTTATTTTGTACGGTATATGTGTTGTCCTATAAGATATATTCATTGTTCTATAACGTATATGCATTGTTCTATATAGTAGATGCGCTAAACTATCTATTTCCAGTAAGTTGTCAATTTGGTTCATTTTCGAGTTTCTGTTCTTGCTTTTTTGAAATCCAGGAGTTTTTTTCTGATACTTGAGATGTTCCAGGTCTATTTCATTGATTGATTATTGGTTGTCTTGATTATTCGGCTTGTTTATGCGATTATCTTGTAGTCGGGTTCATTTGTTGTATTCTTTAAAGATGACTGCATTATTGTTGGATTGGTTGGATATCTTGGTAAGCCAGGTCTTGTATTGTTGAGAGCCCTTAATTTTGTGGTGGTATTTTATGTTGTTACCCTAAGGTCTAGGTGCATGCAAGGGGAAGAGTGGGCTTTGTAGTGAGTGACTAGGATTGCATGGAGTGGGCTGCTAGGTCCATCTGTTGTCCAGGTCTCTAGGTATCTCACTAGAAGTTTTCTAGTGTGAACAAGTGATAACGTAATTAATAAAACTTGGTTTTAGGTAGAATAGTTCATCTTAATAAGGTAATAAACTATGTTGGTCCCTTTGCCTTGTCCTGCGGTTGTGGACCGGAATAGGATTGGGAAGGCCTTGGTAAAACCCAGGTAGGCCAATTTCTTTCACTCCATGAAGTTGAGATGGCTCCACATGTGCTTTGGGACATCTGGGACTAGTGTCCAGGTAACCACATTTTGCATTTGATGACACTCTTGCTCCCTACATGTAGGTCCTAGTGCCTTGAGTTTTGCTTGGTTGTGTTGCCTCTAGAGGGTTTTGTGTTTGGAGAGTTTGTGTTGATAATTTCCTTTTGGGTATCTTGTGTTGCTTTGCGTCCTTGCTATGTTGGTCTTTCCTTTGGTTGTTAGGTGTCATCCTAGATCTAGAGTATAAGTGGGATCTTGTGTCATCTCCTAGCACAGGGGGTGGTTCCTTTGGTTCCACATGGTCGGGTGGTTTGATGTCTTCTTCCATTGGGATGTTCTTCATTGGATGCTATGCGTGGATGTGGATATCTTGTCTTCAGCTTTGGATGGATTCTTGTAGCAGATTGATGTAAATGATTATATGGCATTGTATGTATTGATTAATGATGAAATTATAATGTAATTAAAACTATGGACCTTGTTGCAAAGGATATTGTATTCATATATGTTTTAATAGTGGGAAAGGAGAAAAAAATATATAACTTGTAATATTAGATCATTAATGGAAATTGATTCGTATATTTATTTGGTCTCATGTTATGTTGGATATATGCTAGGATATCTTTTGATTAGTTCATGATGATAGAAATGTATAAGTAATTTGGGAGTAGGAACATTTGATATTGGCGTTTTAAAGTGATCTGAGAGGAAAAGGATAGTATGCTTAGTAAATGGATATAATCAAGATATAGAATAGTGAAAGATCATGTGTGCATTGTAAGAAAGATTCATGCTAGAAATTTGTATGCATTAGACTATGGTGGTATTTGCATTGTTATGCTTATGATGTTATGGTGTGATATTGTTTATGGTTAGTTTAGGTGATGACGTTGAGATGCCCTAGAGTATGTTTGTTATGTTATGTTTATTTCTGCTTGTGTTATGTTCTTATGTGTAATTGATCATGATGGTTAGATGCTATATGGTTAATGAATGATTACTACATTTGAGTATTTGATGGTAATGATTACATTAGTTGATGTTTAAAAAAAAAAATTATCTCTATTGCATGTTAGCTAGTGTATTTTCTCTAGGGTATTTTGGCGAGCATTACAGGAGGAAAGAAAGGTTCACCCCAGCATACTTGGATCTAATTATAATATTATTTTTTTTTTTTCCATGTGTAATCTCCATCTCACCCTAGCCATTGGCATAGAGTTAAACAATTTCACTTTTATAATGCCCAACCTAGCTCACTTTTTTGGGAGACAAACTTTATCCTACTTAATGAAAGGAATCCTTTTCTTCTCAAATCTCATCCACAAGAATCTCTTTTGAATTGTTTCCTACTTGGAAATAATTGTATAAGGGAACTAAAAAAAGACATCAAATAAACAGGTAGATTCTACAAGGTAGCTTTACCTAGTTGTAACTTACCTGTTGGCTAAGAAGAGATCATTTTCATCCCACAAGTTTTATTTGAAATATCTAAAGGGAATTGCAAATTGATTGAAGTTATATTATGTTTCTAACATGTTAAGAGTTTTGTCATCTTTGTTTGCCTTGCCAAAGGAGTGTTAACAAAAACTAAACTACTTTTGGCTAGATTAACTTTTTGACCTATGGAATTCTCATAGGCTTTGCTAAAGAATTTTTAATTTTCTTGATCTCCACAACCAAATATTTGACCCACTAAAATAGTTTCATCAACACAATGTTGGTAACAAGAGGTTTCAAGGAGGAAGGACTGAAACCCTTTAGTTTCTCTAAAATAGGAACATTATTGGTTTTTTATCTATAGTCATATTGTTATCCTTCTTGTTGGACATCATCATTTTTTAGCATTGCAGCCATTTGTCATTCGAAGATGATGATTTTTTTATCATTGAAATACTCAAGTCAATTATCATTGAACATTGAATCTTGAATTGGAAGAATTATGAAAAATGTCTAAAGTTGAATCTTGATATCATGTACATCTAAGCTTGCAAATAAAATCATATATAGACATTTTTTATTTTGTACTCCTAAAATATGGCCTCCCAATTTGTCTTCCCCAAAACATGTCCTATTGCCCCTATCATCCTCTAGTAAATGTCAAGTAGCCTAGGCCACTAGAACAAAAATATCCAAGATATAAATGATAAAGAGAAAAGCTTTATGGTTGATACAAAATCTAAGCCATGGTCTACATCTTGTGGAATCAAATAGGGCTCAAATGAAGTTTATGAGGTATATGTTGTGTTGTAAACACACGCACCCAATTGCAAATGGGAGCCCACACTTTTTTTGCTTCTTTGGTTAGTATTTTTGCTTAGATTTGTTTTAGCTTAGCAATAATTTTGATCTTTTAGCCTTGAGTGAGGGGAGTAATATCTTGTCGGTCTAGAAGGGAACTTTGATCAATCCATGAAGTAACTTAGAGTGCAAAATTTTATCCTTGGATGGGTAGGTCAAGTTAGGAATTTCAAGTCCAGAATAACAATTGAATGTGCAATCCACCATCTAGCCAAGGAAAATTCTTTGCTTGAGATTAGAAATGTGCAATTGTTCCAAGGAATGAAATGGAATTTGTTCAGATTCAAAACCAAGGGTAATCTCCAATTACAAAACTAAGTCCAGAATCCATAAATAAGCTACCTTCAAGATGAGGAAAGATAATGCAAAATCATGAGGAAATTCACAAAGTTCACTTGACAAACCATGAAATTTTAAAATATCATCAAAAGTGCAAAATTTGTCAAATGTTGTCAAAAAATGTTGTCAAGACAAGTCATCAAGAAGGTGAAATTTTCAAATGCTAAGTGCGCAAAAAAGAGAAAAAATCCAAGGATGTATTATCTTGACAAGGAAAATTGCTTATCAAGGTTGGATTTTTCGACCTTGATAGACGAGAAAATAAGGAAAATTTTATGATAAAATCCTTGACAAAGTACAATTTTCAAAGTTCAAATCCTCAAAAAGTCCTCATTTGAGATTATTGAATTTTCATGAAAATCAATGGTTGAGATAGGGAATTCCAAAATTGAGGTTCAAATTCCATGATTAAAATGTGAAAATTCACAAAATATCATTTAAAATCATAAGGTGGAATCTAGACTTTGTTGGTTGAAAATTTTGTACACCTAGGAGATGTACAAAATTTTGGTTTCAACCACAGTGTGTGAGTATGATACTCTTCTAATTTAGGGAAGGCTCCCCCTATCTACAAACTAAACTAATCTAATATGGGTGGGACAGTAGTCTTTCTTCTTCTTTCAAAAAAAACTATACCCTTTTCTCTTCACACAAAAGTAATAGCAATTGGAAATAAATAACAGCAAAAATAGAAATGAGAGTTTTTGTAGGATTTTTAGAACATAAAGGGAAGCAAAGTTTCCATGAAAGCACAAAGACCTTCGTCACTTCCTCGGGATGAGAAAACAAAAAGAAAGCTCAAAGTCTTCAACTATCTATTCTCCTATCAACCTTTGTAGATGATTTTTTGCTAACTAAGCACAGTATGTGCAGCTCAAAGTCTAACTACATGATTCACTTCACTTTACATGCACAAGTCTTAAAAATAGAAGCAGCACAAAGTCTACAAGCTATTTTCCCACTTGAGATTTCCACACTAGCTTCAAATATGATAAGCAGCTAAAAGTCTGCAAGACCAATTTGAAAACCAAACATATAACTCTAAATACAATTAGTAGCTCAAACTCTGCAAGTTTGAATTTAAATCCCTCTTGAAAAATAAAACAAAACTCACAATCAACTGCAAAAAATGTCATCACATAACAACTTGAATTGGCACAAAGTCTCAACACAACTTGCATCTTTTATTGAAAGCAATTTGATTTACATCTAGGCTCAAAGTCTTAGAGTGCACATACAAACTGGTAGAATTTTGTTGCATTGCCAAAAGATAAAAATTACAATAGATCCCCTAAAGTATTTATAGGAGAGGAACCTTGAGAAAAAGGTGGGAGGATCCTAACTAACTTGAGAAATTCTCTCAACCACCATGACTTCTTCCAGCTACAGTCCTAATTGAACTCAACTTGTAGTTGCTTTACAGGTAATTACATTTTACAAAAATGTAAGTAAAGTGACACTTGCAATTACAAATTTGATATTACATGTAATTTGTCAAAACAAAATTACAAATACATAATTAATCTCAGTGTCCAAAGACACGACTCCAACTGCATCATCCTTTGTCTGTGATGATTTTCACGTCGCTTGAAGTATGAACCGGAACGAGAATTTGAATCCTTAATTATCTTTGTGTCCTTGGCCAACGAACTTCAAACTTATCTTCTTTCTTGGGTTAGTACTAGCTTTCCAAGAGGGAAAGGGTTGCCTTCCTCTTTTCATGTCATGACCATCTCTGTCTTGAAAGCATTATATAATTTGCATCCATGAATTGTTGTTGTATCTCTTCTTTGTATCATCCTCCAATCTTGGAATCTTATTGCAAAATAAGGCCCATGCCTTAATCCATTGATTTGGTAGGTTGTGTGTGCAAACAAGACTGACAAGGGAAGGGATAAATTGATGCAAAAATTGGCTCACAAGTGAATTTCGGGTTCTGGAAACCGCATTACATGTGTGGTAAAACAAGAGCATTAACTTGCAATTGTGGAGAACAAACATGCAACTTCATATGTGTAATGGGTAACTACAAATTTGCACTTGTATTTGGACCTTTAAAACTCATTTTCAAGTGTTTTTTGAGTGCATTTTGGACCAATTTTGGGTTCTAGAAGGTTGACTACAAGTAGACTTTAAATGGGAAAAATGAATGAAGCTGTCAAATGAATGGATGAAATGGGGTTTTGACATGAGGGGAAAATGGAAAGAATGATACCAACCAGTAATGGCAAACTTGGAAAATGGGAAAAACTCTTGTTTGCAATCCGATTTGTTAAACCCGAAATCAAATGAATGGGAAAAATCTGAAACAGGGGAAAATCATGCAATATTACAAATTGCATTTAAAGAACTTATCCATTTAAGAAGATCACTTAGAAACCGGAATCCTTGCCTGGTCAAAGGCCCTAGACCAAAACAAATGAGCTTGGGAAGAAATGAAATTCTCTATAAATAGATGAAAGAGCCACCACGTTGATATTCCTTGCAACAAGTAAATCGGTTTTGCATTTAATCTCCTCCTCCAAAAACGGTGTGGAAAGAGAAGTAAATTTGACTTCAAACACTCATCAATGAAGGAAGAATGCAAGACGTGTCTGCAATGTGGCAAGAAGGGTGAATTTCATGCTCCAAGATGTGGCAAGAACCAGCAAAAACAAATTCCAAAAACATCTTTGTAAATGCAAAACGTGTTTCATAAAAACGTTCTTGTTGATAAAGATGGCAATAAGCAACGATTCCTAACAGCATAGCATGAATGTTGGACGGATTTATGGGAAGAAAGCCATAAAAATCGGATTCATGGGAAGAAAAGTGCAAGTCGAGTTCTTCATCTCCAACTACAAGCAAAATGTGCCCTCCAAAGATGTAATCGGGTTTTAAAAACCTCTTTACAAGTTTTACATTGCATTATTTTTCCTATACTTAGGAAAATTTGGGTTTTAGAGGAAGAAGAGCAAAAAGAAACAACAAAACAACTTGTAATAGGGAAATAAAATCCCCATTAGAAGTTTAAAAAAACCCAACTTAAAAGAAATAAAAACTTAAAAACTTGTAATAGAGAAATAAAATTCTCATTACAAGAAAATACTTTAAAAACTCAAAAAGACTTGTAATAGGGAAATAAAATCCCTATTACAACTAAAAGAAACACATAAAAACTTGCAATAGGGAAATAAAATCCCTATTACAACTTAAAATCACTTGAGTAGGAACTTTTAAAAGAAATTACAAGTACTTTTTAAACTTATAATTTTAAATTCACTTGTAATTTGTCCAAAAAGTTCCTACAATGACTTAAAAGACATAAAAAGAAATGGAGAAATAAAAAGTAAGTTACAAAGTAACAATTTTTAAATAAAATGCACTTTTAATTATTTTAAAATTTCCCTACAACACTAAAACAAGACAAAAATAAAACTTGCAATCAAAGGAAAATTTCCCACCTGTACTCGAGAAGAAAAAACCCGAAATTGAAGGAAAGACATAGCAAACGAACTTGAAACGCGATAAAATTTGAAACGTGAATCAAGGATGGACCGAAGATCAGTCCAGTTCAACAAAAAGTAAAAATTTTGCCTTGGGAAGCATGCCTTAAGAGTAAAATCTTCAACCTACAATGACTACTCTGAAACCCGAAATTGCACAAAAAGCTAAGAAAATGAAGACCAAAACTCACAAAAATTTGGACAATGATGGAAAAGACAACCCCCAATGATTTGACACTAAAAAATGTGAATTTTGTACCTCGTAAAATGTGCCTTGGAGACAAAAACAACACATTTAAAGCAAAATTTTGTAGAGGTTGTCACATTTTTTAAAATTCAAAAATAGGGATAACATAATTCCAAGTAGAAATGTTACAATCTTGAGTTCAAGTAGGGAATTCCAAAATTAAAATAAAAAATCCAAGGTTCAAACATGGATTTGTTGGCAAATTGGAGGAATTGATTATGTGTTGCATTGATGTTTTGTCATTGATGGCAACACCGGCTGTTTTGGTTGTTTACCGGTTTCTGGTAGGTTCTGGTAAAGCGGTTGGATTATGATATTGATTCGGTATGCTTAGGTTTGTGGAATTGGTTTGGATCTGTCATTCATGCTATTCAGATGTGTATCACGATCAGCTGGTTCGGGATTTGATGACTCATGAGTTATCGTTTGTTCTAGTAAGCCTTTTGGTCACCGGTAAGGGTTTTATCGACAAAGCTTTGTTGAAGATCTTTTGATGTGTGTGATAAGTGGTGTTGGCGTGGCTTCTAGATGGATTTCGGGATGCTAATGGTTATCTTGTTCGTGTTCATGTTGATCGGTGGTGTTGGATTTGGGTCCAAACCTAATGCTATCTTATTCAGCTAGGTTATGGACCGGTTTATGTAACGTGTTGGTAGATGATCCCGATGCATTTCCGGTTGGATCTATTGATTGGATTATGTTGTTTCGGTCTTAGGCCGACTTGGTTAATCATTGGATTGCAGTTTTATGTTATGAATTTATTGTATTATCTTTTAGTGGCCGACCCAATTGTTTAGGTCTCGAGTTGGTATAAATATGATGTAAGATCTCTTTGTAGATCATGGGCATATTCATGGAATTAAGGTTATAGGTTTATCTGTGTGCAAATAAGGTTGTAATCATATGCAGAGGTTTTGTTCGATCATAGGTGATCGAATTGGGTTGGTGAAAGAGGTTTAAGACCTTCGATACTGAGCTTAACCGGAACTATATTCAGGCATAGGAGATGGTATTCTTCCAGTTCACTCTTCTTTCCGGATTGTATTCTGGATTTATTTTGTAGTCGGTGAGGCTCCTTTTGTGATGAGTAGTGTGCTCTAGGATGTTGGCCTTCCTGCATGTGTAGGCCCCTCTTTTGTAATCACATACTTACTGCAGAAGTATTATCTGACTATGGGTAGACTTCCCACCGTGGTTTTTCCCTTTACCGGGTTTTCCACATACAAATCTTGGTCTTATCTTTTGTGGATGGCTGGTAAATGTTCTATGGATTATATTTGTGCTTAACTATTATATTTGTTATTCTGGTATTTGGTTTATGTATTCCGGTAATAAGGTTTAATGTTTAAAGTTCTAGAATTTGTTAACAATTGATTCACCCTCTCTCTCAATTGTTCACTAATTATCTAAGCTGTCTAATAGGATTCTCACACTCAAATCCATTTTTTCCTTGAGCAATTTGAGAAATTTCCTTGCCAAATTCAACCTAGCATTCACTTGTTCATGCACAACATACAAATTGCTCTCACTTGTCCTTGCTTGAGGTTGATTTGAGCCTAGGAGTTCTGGAGAAGATTATTTTTCCACCATAAAGTCCTTGGAACACCTTGATTTGCACTTGGGAAATCCTTGTCCATCTATGTTTTGTGCCCTTTAGTTCTAGACAACTTATGTTTTGTGCCCAGCAATCTGGAACTCCCCTCAAATCATGCCCTATTAGTCTAGAATTACCTCCTATTTGCACCCAACAATCCATGGATACTCCTTGAATGTACCCAACAATCCTTGGAAAGGTGAAAATATCACCATGAAATGCATATCAAAAAGAGAAATTTGTTGGAAATCCCTACCTAAAGTAGAAATCTGCTTGGAAATGCAGAGCACAAGTTGAGTTTTTAACTATACTTATATGCATTCAAGACAACACAAAATCCAATCAAACCTACCCGACTTTGATAAAGATAAAAGAAATTTGGAATTTTAAAAAAGAAACAATGAATTAGACTTGGTTGACTTAGCATAAAGATAATGCAAATTGAAAATCAACAAAAGCCTGGCTTAGGTCAGTCTTTCATAGAAGGGTTTGTAATGCCAAATGTGGAGTACTATATATGTTAGATCAATAATAATCATTTCACGTCATTCAAAAAATCAACTAAAAGCATATTCATTCCAAGCGAATATGGTAGCAGAGCAAAATAAGGAGCAGACTTAAGGAGTGAAGTTCAAGGCAGAGATGAAGCAAAATTCCAGCAGAATAGGAACAAATTCCAATAAAGAGGAGGGTGAGTTTTGTCAAGAAAATCAAGTCTGCAATTTAGGGAGATTATTGGTGAAGAAATGCACGTATTTAACATATAGACCTTAGCCATTTTCTTCACCAAATTGGGAATTTTTGGATTCCAAAACAAGAGGAAACATCATCAAAACCTAGAGTCAATTTGTCCAACAACATCATTCTTCAGAATTCCCAAGTTTAAAAGTGTTATTTCAGACTAAAAGAAGTAAAAACCAGGGCTTGTAGATGGGTTTGTGATGCATTTCATGGGTTATTATTAATATTTTGAAGATCCACATAGGTACTTTATTTTATGGATGAGGGGTGTTTCACCAATTTCCCCTTAAAGAATGATTTTTCGTGCAATATCTTTTAACTTCTTCGAAACAAATTTGGGATGCATGATTTGAAATTTTATTTCCTTATCTTGAATGTCTTGTAAATTTCAAAGTTTAACATAGGGTTTAATTCACCATCTTGATTCATGGTGTTTTCTTTTTCAATATTTAGGCAAGGGGGTGAATGGCAGAACAAGGTTGCAACACAAAGAGACTCCGCTACATGAGAGATCAAGACATGCAAGGGAACGAATGGAATGATCAAAAAGCATAAGGATTAGCTCAAGATGTTCAAGGTCAAATAAAACGAACAAGGAAACTTGAAAGACAACAATGCGAGGAAAGACAATATTCACACTTCAGGGGATATTTCAACATCAACATCAAGAGGATCAAGAATCCAAGGATTGATGCAAGGGAGCATATGGAATCCAAGGATGAAAGAAGAACATTACCTTATGAAGAGGATTCTACAACAACATTGAATTTCCTTTCAAAATCCAAAATCAAGGAGAAGGACATCACAACCTCAACAATGCAAGATGACATCAAGATGCACAAGCACAAGACGTTGTGACATAAAGAGCGTTACAATATGGAGGATTGTCCAACTACGACGAGGAAATCAAGGATTTTCAAGGCAAAGGATTCCAAGGATGAAACACTTAACAAGATTAACGTGCAATGAAGCCCAAGGATTCCAAACATGATCAAGATAAGATGACGTTTAAGATGAAGGATTACAAATGTGAAGAGTGAATATGGAAGTATGAAATGGACAAGCTCAAGAAACGTCGAGAAGCATTACTATGAAGATGAAGAAAAACATACAAGAAGATGATGTAATTTGGGGAAATGAACCATCACAATCAATCAGAAGCCAAATATTATTGAGTGTCAAGAGATATTGCTAGAGATTCGAAGGACTTCTTTGTGATGAAGGATGAAAGTTTACAACAAATGCAAGCTAAGGTGGTGTCCATTCATCATCAACCAATCAAACAATTCAAAGTCAGCATGTCCAAAATCATTGAACATAGCTCATCCTACAAAGAAGACAAATGGACATGTGGATGCGTGGAGTTAAGTGTCATCATCAACTCCTTGTAAATTGTGTCATTGAGGCCATGTTAGTTTTCATTGGTCTTTTTCCTCAAAAGGATATGTATTCAAAGCTTGTAATTTTCTCATTAAGTGATATTAAATGTGTGAAGATGTTTGTTATAACTACCTCACTTTAGGGTTTCATGGAGTTATCTTGATCGTTGATTTAGAATCAATATGGGCCCTTCATTTTTAATTGGGAAGTCTATATAAGGCTTGCTCTTTTCATTTGTAAAGTATAATAGAGCACTAGAAGGGGCAGTGGTAGGAGAAGGTTGAGATTAGAATTTGTTGCCAAGACTATGATGGAATAAATACATAAATTTCGTTGAAGATATGGTGGATCTTTATATGTTGTTTCAACATTTTGTATGGTTTCTACTTCTCAATATTTAGTTGAAGTTCATAAGTTGTAAAAAAGAAATGTGATGATATTCAATGGAATTCTAGTTCATACCATTTGTAGTTTGTTGATTGCAAATTGCAATGTATGGTTAGTCTAAACCTAATTTAGTACTAGTTCGATTGTGGATGTTTATTTGGATTGCAAAAGGATTAGGTATTTGGATGAATTATTTACAATATGAAAATCCTTCATTACCTTCGAAGATTGCATCATTTTTGTGTAGTTGTTTCCTCATGGTGAAGCAAATCTTGATTTAAGGAATGTGTCTATCTAAGCACTATCTATTATCATCATTGCTCATAGGTTTAGATTAGTTTCTCTAGCCCTTACCCCTTTTTATCTCTTATTTAAAGTTCAAGTTAGTTTAGTATTCCAATTCCAACTAAGCGTAAGTCCCTTTGTGATATCAACAAATTACATCATTCATTGGGTCTATCCATCATAAAATTGCATTGTTCGCATTGTAAACCTAAGGGTTGCCTTATTTGATCACATAGTTTAGCATTTGAGGTTTCCTGTTCAAGAGAGGATAGAATACTTCTTATTTTATTATGTGTTGGTGAGTGTCACAAAACACGCATCAACGAAATTGGCACTAGAAGGCTCGAACGCAAAAGCGTTGGATCATGGAATTAGAGTATCATCAAGTGGAGAAGCTATTTCAAGTCTTTTTTCAAACTCCACCCTCCTTTATGCACATCACTAGAATTTGTGAAAGAGACGAGGCACATTCATGTTCAAATCTACAGCAAGTTGAAACCATAACGAACATTCAAAAGTTGAATTTGAGATATGCTAGATCTCTTTTATGTTGAAAAATCAAAAAAAAGTGAACATTTTGAATATCCAAAAAACAAATTAGAAAATCTTTTAAAAAAAATTCTCACTGGATTGGCAGCATTTTTATATTTCTTGTGCCCATGATGATCATCAAGTTGATATTCTTCAACTTTAGTGGGCTTTGAATGCACAACTACATCCTAAGAATTTGCTTGAGTTTGCATCTACAAGAAAATGCAGAATCCACGACACCACGTGTCACGATGAGATCCATTGTTTAACTTTTTTGTCAAGAGTTGAATTAGCACAAGGAAATATCTTCATTTGGGATATACCTAAGCCAATGATACTTGAAGAGACCGATGATTTCAATATTCTAGAAGTGAGAAATGAAGCGAATTGAGAATCAATTAAGTATTGATAATGGATTGCCTAGAAAATATATTGCTACCTTCTTGGTGCAAGATCCATAATACGGCACACTCAAAGTTTACTTGTTCGTTGTGTGAAGAAGCTATCAACCAGGTCAAGTGTCAGTTGGGACTATCAAGCATAGTAGAGGAATGCATCACAAACAAAATTTGTAGTACATACCTAGCAGTTGAGGAGTATAAAAGATCAAAGGAAAAGCATATTGCAACATCATTTGATAGTGAAAGAAATGAGTTACAAGAGGATAACATGATTGAGCCTAATGGACTTTTCCAGCATTCTGCCAAAGGAAGACTGCACTGAAGAGGAAGTCAAGAAAACAATATAGGATATTCAATCAAGCAAACAAAATAACCGCAAGTGATCATCAATGTTTGGAAACATTAGAGCATGAAGAGCTACAAGTTATTCTTATGATGGATCAAGAATCTGAAATGGAGAACTTGGCAAACAGAGTGACTTGAAAGATTGTCATGATTCATTACCATCGGATGCTTCATCAATCACGAAAACAAGAAGTGATTCAAAACAATTACAAGAGGAAGGAACCGACTTAGATGCACCTCAGAAGAAAGAAATCCTTGATGAACATTCAATTTTGCAACAAGAGAAAGGTTCAAATGAAGAATTGCAAGTTGTTCCAAGAGTGTCAATCAACAATCCGATTTCGGATGATGAAATTTCAAGTAGCCTTGGACAAAATAATCAAATAGATATGCAAAAGGATGAGAAGGTTGTCACAACGGAGGCAAAGAACGTAGAAAAATTTGATTTGGCACTTAAATTAGATAGAGTGACCATGAAAGTACAAAAGGATTCATTGCCAAAGAGCTTTCAAGAAGAAGGAGTTATGAATGCACAAGTAAGTCAACTTCGACCTAAAGAAGTGTTGGTGGATGACAAACAAGAATATCCATTTGATGACAAAGCACGCCAAGTTGTTTATTTCCTTACTGCTAGTTTTGAAGATTATCAGTTTAGTTATGGAAATTTTAGAAAATCAACGTGTGTGTGGATAAATCATGGACCAAATGAATTGCCACAATTGTTAATTTTGCCTAAAACCTTGATTGAGTATTGAAGTTGCATAGTGAAAGGTTATTTCTCATAATTCAAGGACAAATTTGCAAAATTTTAAACCATGACTTTTGCCATGTTACTGTTGAACGTTTTGAGAAATCATGTTAGGTCTTGTATATATTTAGGTCCTTTGAGTCTTGTTCGCTCTAGGTGTTTCTTGCACATAGCTTAGTTTGGTTTTCAATTTTAGAGTAGGTTTCCTTGTTGTCCATTTTAGTTTAGTTTTCTTTGCTTTGCTTAGTTGTTAGTCTGTCTTGGGTCAATTGGCTCGAGTAGTTTTGGTTTGTTTTCCTTAGTTTAGTTTTCTTTAGTGTTAGTTGTTGTGTACTTTTAGTTCCCTTTATGAGAGCTTTATTTGTGAGAAAGGTGTTGTGTTGTTTTGACATATGTTGACACAATTCTGATTATGTCCAGTTCATTTCTTGCGTAATATTTAGAAAGTGCTTTAGAATCTGATGTTGGTTCTCTCTAACTTTATCATTTGGTTAGGATTTGTCCTCAACTTAGAAGAGGTCTTGATATTGAAATCTTTCAATTATTAAATTTTACACATATAAATTAATTTCTCTATGTTAGGAGAAATCATGGCTAGTGAAAAATCATAAATTCTACTATAGCTCTACTGTAATTCTCAAACCCATATGAGCTTCACTGCTTTGAGCCCAAATGAGAAAAATCTAAGAAAAACAATATTAAAATAAAGAAAAGAAAAGAAAAGAAAAGAATTGAAATGAAAAAAAAAATATCAAAGCATTTGGCTTTGGGAATTTGCGAATATCTCCATCAGGGCTATGGACATTCAATTAGCGATGGAGCAATGTTTGTGGGAATTACAGCGGTAACCTCCTCGAGGCTATGGACTCCTAATTGGCAACAAGACACTATCCAAGATGTTTTTAAAGGACTAATCACGTAGCTCGTCATAGTGAGTTCTAGGAGTTACAGTGGTCTTATAAGATGGAACAAATACATTTGCACACACTTGGGTAATCAAACATGAAATGCCTCGATCCAATTTGTGATTTTGCTTCCCTTTTGAGTATGATTCCTTGTCAGTTGATGGGTGGGAAAGAATTATCCAGAGGTTCCAGTTGCGGAATGGGTCTTTATCTTTGAAATATTCAAGAACATTTTTTCAAATTGGTGCTAGTATTGTGTTGTAAACACACACGTCCCATTGCAAATGGGGGACCCCACTTTTTTTGCTTCTTTGGTTAGTAATTTTGCTTAGTTTTGTTTAGGCTTGGCAATAATTTTGATCTTTTAGCCTTGAGGGAGGTGGTAATGTCTTGTCAATCCGGAAGGGAACTTTGATCAATCCATGAAGTGACTTAAAGTGCAAAATTTTAGCCTTAGATGGGTAGGTTCAGTCAAGAATTTGAAGTCCAAGATAAGGACTAAATGTGAAATCCACCATCTAACCTAGGAAAATTCCTTGCTCAAGATTAGAAATGTGCAATTGTTCCAACAAATGATAATAGAATTTGTTCACATTCAAGACCAAGAGTAATCTCTGATTGGAAATCTAAGTCCAGAATCCATAAATAAGTAACCTTCAAGATGAGGAAATATAACGCAAAATCATGAAGAAATTCACAAAGTTCACTTGATAAAGCATGGAGTTTGAAAATGTTATCAAAAGTGCAAAAGTTGTCAAATGTTGTCAAAAATGTCAAAAAATGTTATCAAGACAAGTCGTCAAGATGGTGAAATTTTGAAATGCTAAGTGTAGAAAAATGAGAAAATATCCAAGGATATGATATGTTGACAACAAAAATTCCTTGTCAAGTTCAGATTTTTTGACCTTGCAGGAAAGAAAATAAGGAGAATTTTGTGATAAAATTCTTGACAAAGTGCAATTTTCAAAGTTCAAATCCTTGGAAAATCCTTGTTTGAGATATGGAATTTTCATAAAAATCCATGTTGAGATAGTGAAATCCAAAATTGAGGTCCAAATTCCATGATTGAAATGTGGAAATTCACAAAAATTTATTTAAAATCCTAAAGTTGAATTTTGAATTCCAAGTTGAAATATTACAATCCTAAGTTCAAGGAGAGAATTCCAAAATTAAAATAAAAAATCCAAGGTTCCAACATGGATTCTCACACTAAAATCAGAGTTTTCTTTGAGCAATACATGAAATTTCCTTAGAAAATTCACCCTAGCAATCACTTGTTGCACAACATACAAAATACACTCACGTGTCCTTGCTTGAGGTCAATTTGTGCCTAGGAGTTCTCGACAAGGTTAGTTTTCTGCCCTAAAGTCCTTGGAACACTTTGACTTGCACTTGGAAAATCCTTGTCCACCTATTTTTTGCACCCTTTAGTTTAGTACAACCTATGTTTTGGACCCAACAATCTAGAACTCCCCTCTAATCGTGCCCTAGCAGTCTAGAATTACCTCCTATTTGCACCTAGCAATCGATGGATACTCCTTGAATGCACCCACCAAACCTTGCAAAGGTGAACATCCTACCATGAAATGCATATCAATAAGAGAAATTCGTAGGAAATCCCTTCCTAAAGCAAAAATCTACTTGGAAATGCAAAGCACAAGTTGAGTTTTTAAATTAAGCGTTCAAACCTATACTTATATGCATTCAAGACAACATAAAATCCAATCAAATCTGACCGACCTAGATAAAGATAAAGGAAATTTGGAATTTTAAAAACAAAACAATGAATTAGACCTGGCCGAATTAGCATAAAAGCTCATGCAAATTGAAAATCAACAAAACCTTGCTTAGGTCAGCCTTTCATAAAAGGGTTTGTAATGCCAAATGTAGAGTGCTATATGTGCTAGATCAATAACAATCATTTCACATCATTCAAAAAGTGAACTAAAAGCAAATTCAGTCCAAGTGAATCTAGTAGCAGAACGAAATAAGGAGTAGACTTAAGGAGTGAAGTTCAAAGCAGAGATGAAGCAAATTTTCAACTGAAGAGGAATGAATTCCAACACATAGGGGTGAGTTTTGTCAAGAAAATCAGGTCTGCAATTTAAGGAGATGATTGGTGAAGAAATGCAAGTATTTAGCATATAGACCTCAGCCATTTTCTTCACCAAATTGATCATTGTCAGATTCCAAAACAAGAGGAAACATCATCAAAGCCCACAATCAATTTGTCCAAGAACATCATTTCTAGAATTTCCAAGTTCTAAGTGTTATTTCAGACTGAAAGAAGTAAAAACCAAGTATCGTAGAGGGGCTTATGATGCAATTTTTGCATTATTGTTGATATATTGAAGATCCAAATAGGTTCATTGTTTTACGGATGAGGGGTGTTTCACCAGTTTCCCCTTAAAGAATGTTTTTTCATGCAATATCTTTCTTCTTCAAAACAAATTTGGGATGCATGATTTGAAATTTCATTTCCTTAACTTGATTGTGTTATAAAATTCCAAGTTTAACACACGGTTTAATTCACCATCTTGATTCAAGGTGTTTTCTTTTTCAAGATTGTGGCAAGGAGGTGAATGACAAATCAAGGTTACAACACAAAAACTCCACTATATCAAAGAGATCAAGACATGCAAGGGAACGAATGGAATGATCAAGAAGCATAAGGAGGGCTAGCTCAAGATGTTCAAGTTCAAAGAAAACGAAAAAGGCAAACTTGGAAGACAACAATGTCAGGAAAGACAAGATTCACACTTCAAGGGATATTTCAATGACAACATTAAGAGGATCAAGAATCCAAGGATTGGAGCAAGGGAGCGTATGGAATCCAAGGATAAAAGAACATTACTTTATGAAGAGAATTCTACGACGACCAAGATCAAGGAGGACATCACAGCCTCATCAGTACAAGATGACATCAAGATGCACAAGCACAAGACATTATGCCATGAAGGGTGTTACAACATGGAGGATTGTTCAACTACAACAAGGAAATCAAGAATTTTGAAGACAAAGGATTTCAAGGATGAAAGACTCAATAAGATTAATGCACAATAAAGCCCAAGGATTCCAAACATGATCGAGGCAAGATGACATTTCGAGATAAAGGATTCCAAATGTGAAGATGGAAGTATGAAATGGACAAACTCAAGAAACGTCAAGAAGGATATGTATTCAAAGCTTGTAATTTACTCATTGGGTGATATTAAATGAATGAAGGTGAATGTAATTGGGAAGTCTATATAAGGCTTTCTCTATTCATTTTTAAAGATTAATAGAGCATTAGAAGAAGTAACAATAATAGAAAGAGGAGATCAAAAATTGTTGCCAAAAATTATGATGAAATAAATGCATAACTTTCATTGAAGATATGGTAGATCTTTATGTGTTGTTTCAACATTTTGCATGGTTTCTACTTCTCAATATTTAGTTGAAATTCATTGATTGTAATAGAGAAATTTGATAATATTTGATGGAATTCTAGTTTATACCATTTGTAGTTTGTTGATTGCAAATTGTAGTGTATGGTTAGTCTGAATCTAATTTAGCACTAGTTTGATTGTGGATGTTCATTTGGATTGTGCCAATATTAGGTATTTGGATGGATGTTTTACAATATGAAAATCCTTCGTTACCTTTGGAGATTGCATCAATTTTGTGTAGTTTCCTCGTGGCGAAACAAAGCTTGATTTAAGGAATTTGTCTATCTAGGCACTATCTATTATCATCATTGTTCATAGGTCTTAGATTAGTTTCTCTAACCCTTATCCCTATTTATCTCTTATTTGAAGTTCAAGTCAATTTAGTATTCCAATTCCAGCTAAATGTAAGTCCCTTTGTGATATCAAAAAATCACATCATTCACTGAGTCTATCCATCGTAAAGTCGCATTGTAAACCTTGGGGTTGCCTTATTTGATCACATAGTTTAGCATTTGAGGTTTCCTTGCACAAAAGAGGATAAAATACTTGGTATTTTATTCTGTGTTGGCGTGTCACAAAACACGCATCAACGGTACCCTTGCAAGCAAGCTAGCTATGATCAAAAAAAGTCAAGTTATGATTTACAGGAGGCTCTCTATATCAAGCTCGAGTTATAATGCAAGATTACTCGACAAAATGAATATAAGAGTATCATGTCTACTCTAATGGTTTTGTTAAGTTTCTGAATTACTAGATACAACAAAGAGAACAAGATCCAGCAATGTTACTCTTCCCAACGGAACGATGGTTTTAATTGGTCTTGAATCTTACAAGATTTCATTCAGAAACGAAAACATGTATACTGTCATTCTGGAAAAAGGCTTGTACCATAATATCCTTATTAAAAATAAAAGGCATGTGAAATTAGTTCAGTAATGTGATTTCATGTAAAATGGCTTACATTTAAACAATTTCCATATTCTACACTTTCATTTTAATTTACTGTGATTTGCTTTTAATCTTGCAAACCCATTATCCTGCTAACAAAATACCCTGAAACCCATACAGCAACTTAACAGAAAAACATTATTGCCATCCTGGATGTTTCAGCTCTCCTTGATAGACACAAGATTGCATTGAATGCATTCCAATATGTTCATGCTAATTATTTTCCATGAATATAATGTCGATGAATCTCAATGTTTTCTTGCTTTTAATCAGGAATTCCACACTTATCCACAAGAAATGCAACCCAATCAGGGAAAAAAAGGCAGCCAAAGCCTCCAAAGAAATAATATGTTGACTCTAATCAATAATTAATTTGCTGAGAGAATCAATTAGTTGCTTCAAGTTATATCTGGTAGCTGCATCCCCTGTGAGACCAGATATATCTCCACTGATACTCTGAGCACACCACATAGCAGCACATAATATTAGTGAATAATACCAAGATGCTTCCAATTTAAAGCAAATTTCTGAGGCTCTTATTTATCAGAGAATGATGCCAGCTCATCAGGTTTATTTAAATGAAATGCTGGAGAGAATAAATCTTGTCGCATCCAAGTTTTTAAACATTGAAGCAAGTGAAATATCATTGTTTTTTAACAATTTTATTGTGAACTGTCCTCGATGGAAGAATACAAAATGGATAATGGAGAAACACATTATTTAAGAAGGGCAGCTTGAATTGTAGGTTTCTGTTTTATTTAAATGTCATGATCCAATCTAATCTTCATAGGAAAGCAAGAATAGATATGCTAAGACGTTGATTTTTTTTAATGGTTTCTACCATAGACATCATCAATGTCATTCTATAAGGTTAAGGCTTGCACATTTTAGCCCATGTTTGATATGCAATCAAGTCCATTGGAAGACTTCTTCCATATGGTTTTCCCTTTTACAATAATTGGTTTCAAAATTGTATATAGATGCATATCTTTTCAAAAGCTCGGTACAACCAAAACATACCTCAATATTCTTCAGGGTCGTTAGTAGAGTGGAGACTAAATGCCGAAGCATCTCTGTGTTCTCTGGAGTCAAAATAGAGGAATTCAGTTTTCTGCAAAATATGAAAAGGGCAAAGATTCATTAGCAAAAAATAATGCAATACTGGATCATAGCACTCCAATGCCACAAATTTCAGAAAATGGACTTTAACGAGCATCCTGACTTATTCATACTGCCAAATTTGCCAATTGTACATGGTTTTCCTTTCTTTAAAAAGCATTCAAAAATCAGGAAAGGCAATATTTATTCCACGTTCAAAAGTTTAAAAAATCACAAGTGTGAAAAACCTCTCCAACTAAGATGACTTTGGAAGCAAGTGAAAAAAATTACTGCAAGGTTATTAAGCGAAGTTCCATAATCTATGTGTCAGGTAAGGTGGGAAAGAAGAGTACAGATATCAGAGTTCTGACAGATTCTTGCTCAAGATTTATGAGGTTTAATGATAGGCCTGCACTCTAAAGGAGGACTACAAAAACATGAACAGTAACAAAAGCAGCCTTTAAATTTATGAATGAATAGATAAAGTAAACATTCTAAACATTAAAGTCAATGTGGCTACTTCTAGCAAAAATGCCAGCATGAATTCTATAGTGTACTAACTAAGGTTATACAAAGATCAAAGCAGCAGGTTATGAAGATGTGATTTTCTCAGGCCAAATCTCCAAAGCAATCAATCACAAGGAAACTCTGTATATAGAAGAGAGCTGGGATTCCAAGAGTCTAGAGAAATTCACTTCTAATTTTGTTCTTTCTATACATCTTAGAGAACAAAACGAGCAATAAATCCACATAATGGATGGTATATGCATATAATAAGGATGCCTACATATTCTGTTGTTAAAAGATTTGACAGAAAATTGCATCTCCCATATAAAACCCACGTTGTTTCTAAAATGTATCTTAAATTATCCAAAATGGATGAGTCAGTGGAATCCGCTTAGTTAGTCACTAATGTGTACTCATAAAGACTCTCCCCTGTGCTAGATGCTCTTAACAACTCATTCTAGCTAGACGAAAAATGAGCAGAAAGTTACATGAAATCAATTGTCAAGAGCAGAACAAAGGTAAAGGTGTTCTAAGTGATCCAGACACTCAAGACGTTAATGTCAAAATAGAATCATTAATCTATTATGGATTCAACCCTAGACAAAACCATAGTAGCATTCTAATTAAATGGCATTGACATGGCCAACTTAAAGAGTATATAGAATTCAATTACTTGGGTTTAAAATGAGAAAAAACTGTTAGATATTTTGTCATTGATGTCAAGTGGTTTTTGTCAAGCTTGTGCCATTCAAGCTTGAGGATCACTCAAAATAATATTGAACTGAGTTTGAAGTGTTTTTCAAGCTACTGTTTATTCATTAGATTTTCTCAATTTTGGTTGACCAGCTTGAGCTGCCTAAGTGTCTATTTGTTATCTTTGTCAGCACCAAATCAGATTTATTGCCAAGTCATCAGTTGTATATTCCTCATGCCACGTCATTCTTCCTTGTGGGACCCGTTTCTTCCTTGAGCAGATACTTTTTAAAGTCAATTAATGTGGGAGATTCCAAATAGCTTATGGCAGACTCCTGATATGACAGATTCCTCTCTTTATGGTTGCCATTATTTGTTTTATGTAGCTGGGTGTTGTTTTTGGTAAGGCCACGATTTCTTTTCAAAATCGTGGGAGTGGAGGCTTTATTTTTGGTGCTGTTGTGGCAATTGTGAATTAGTTTTGGCAGAGCTCGATAGCATGCATGCAGCCATTTTTTTATTTCGGTGGGATTCTGTAGATATTTTTTTTCAAAAAAGGAGTGTCTTCTTTAGAAAGCTGGGTGAATGATTATCAAAAAAATACAGTATATTCTGAGCCGTTTATGCACCCTTTCTATGTTTTCAGAGGAATTATCAAGCTTATTAATTTTTTATTGGAGCCATTTTCAGTAGCTGGTTGTGCAGACGTGGTGCTATGGCGTATTTATTTTTCACAGCAGAACTAGCGGATTTTTTTTTAAAGGGAGTCGATTCAATGTCTAACTTTTTGCTTGCTGTATATGTGGCGCTTTGTTTAAAAAAAAATGACCTTATGAATACAATTTATCGTATGAAGAGTTTGTGAGAAACAGAATAGTAATGTGAAGTAGTCTGTGCCAGGTGTCATGCTAGCAAAAAGCATAATTAAGAGATTTATTCTGAAAAACGTTTTTGGTGCTTGCATCCTAAGGTTGCGATTTTTTATTTTTTTGTGAGCTGGGCGTTTTCTTTTGGATGTAGTGTGAAGTTCGTCGAAATTAAAAAAACAGCCTCAACTTTTTGCACAATTTTGAATTTGTCAGCTGTCGGTGTGGGCAATTTATTCGAATTAATTTCTGGCAAGAAATTATTGACTGATGAATAGGAGTCTGTGTATTATTTTAAAAATTGGCAGATATCATGATTCTCGAAGTGACTGAAGAAGGGGATTATGCAGAAGTATTTTTTACCTCTGTGGATTTGCAGACATTTTTTTTGGTGAACGATTTATCTTGATATGGGGGTCTTTGAAAGGAAGGGTGAACTCTAAAAAGGAAAATTTCTAAGCAGCCATCTTTTCTTTTCAGTTTGTCTGAGTCTGAGTATACTGTTGATGTTTTGGTTCTTAGTGAATATATATATATATATATATATACTCAAAGTGACTCAAACTTTAAGTTCTTTTCAATCTGAGTTGAAGTTTTTACTGAGGTTGGTGCCTTGATGATTTTGAGTTGGTGCTCATTGTTTAAAGCTAGGTTGGTGCCTGCTGAGAGTTGGTGCTCTCATTTAGTTATCATCTTGTAAACTGGGTTGGTTCCCATTTGAAGCTAATGAATATCTTTCGATGCCGTGGTTTTTTACCCGAAAGGGTTTTCCACGAGAAATTCTTGTGTTTTGGTTCTTATGTTTTGCCTCTATTGCTATATATCTGGTTTAAGTATTTTATTAAGTTTTCAAATTTGCAGAAATCTCTAATACTAATTCACACCCCCCCCCACTCTCAGTATTGGCCATGTGCTTCTCAATTGGTATCAGAGCCGGTACCTTCTATTAAAGCTTAAAAGCTTGAGGGTTGATCCTGTTAGCACACGAAGATGAATGCTCTGGAAGGTCTTGCAACGAACAGAGCTCCATTATTTGATGGATCAAACTATGCCTTTTGGTGTGTTAGAATGCAAGCTTACTTAATGTCACTTGGTTTTGATGTCTGGAATTCTGTTTCAACTGGCTATACACCCCCTTAAAAATCCTCCTTCTACTGTTGATGAAAAAAGAGCCTTTCAAAGCAATGCAAAGGCTATGAATGTTATCTTGTGTGGATTGTCAGACTCTAAGTTTGTGAAAGTTATGCACTGCGGCAGTGCTCAAGTTGTGGGATAAGCTTAAAAATGCCTATGAAGGAGATAAAAAAGTGAAAAAGGCCAAGCTTTAGACTCATAGAATGCAGTTCGAAAATCTGCAAATTAAAGAAGATGAGAATGTTGCAGCATACTTCTGATGAAGTGGTTAATTCTCTCAAAGGTTTAGGAGAAACAGTTGATGATAAAGTTGTTATACAGAAAAATTTTAAGGTCACTACCTTTAAGGTTTGCCGCAAAGATTTCTGCAGTTGAAGAGATAGCTGATCTTGATCAGATGACCATTGACAAGCTCCATGGTATATTGACTGCATATAAGATGAGGACAAACACCAAGTCTGTCATGTCCCCTCCATGATATATATATATATAACCTAAATGAAATAATTATTATTAATTAATATAATAATTATTTGAAATTTATTAAATACTATTATTTAATTAATATTTATTATTAAATATGAATAAATAAGTTTAATTGAAGTGGAAACTTATAAGCATCCACCGTCTATTCACTTAGTAATGGCTACTGAAGCAAAGACACGATGTCAACGTCAAAACATTTATCAGTAACCAAGAATTAATCTCTATTTTGATAGATAGCGGCATTATGAGATATCGTGATTAATAGGGGATCAATATCTATTATGAAAATAGCGATTAGGGAAGGAAAAAACGGTAATCACCATATTAGTAGTAATTGATTAAGGAAGAACTATCAATCGATTAACCACCAAAGGGTGCGATTAGTCTAAAGAAAAGAGAGGTGATATAGGAGATGTTGTTTTGAAACGCAACTCCTCATTCTTTTGACAAGATATATAGAGGCATCGAAGATTGTTTTGTTTAAAAAAATCTCAACCATATTTTGGATTAGGGAAGGGAGTTCATTTGTCGCACTGGAAGTAGCAGAGTAGATGGGAAAATGCAGTTATCTTTATGAGGAAGAAGACACCATACAAATAATTAATATGCTTGACGGTAAGGAATTAGAAGCTCCTCTCGATACGAATCCTCACCCTGATAATAAAAGGAACCGCCGAATGTAACCCATGAATTGGTGCACTTCAATACACTAGAAAACTACGAATTATCTTATATCCCAGCCAGACATTTCTAGCACCTACCATTTGTAGTGGAGTTGCGATAAGCATAGACGGAGGCACATTACATGTGAAATACTTGAGTATCATTTGTCCAATATCGCCCAAGGGGGGACTCAGCCAATATGATTCCCGTAAGAAATATAATGGATTTTGGGAATTACTATTTTATTTATCTCTAATAAGGTGCTCAGGCAAGCGAAGTGGATATTTCCACTCATCAATAAGATCTTCCGTGCATGTTAAGAAAGAACCAATAGATAGAGACAATATCCACACTAATTACAAGAACCAACCAAGTAAAATCTGAAACAGAGTTAGCCTTTTACGGCAATCATTAGATCACCGCCATTACAAGCCTTGTATCAAATAAGGGGATCAGGTCTGGTCAATCAACAACAGTGAAACTTACATATACTCTAAAAGAATATATCAGGAATATTATATACTCTCAGTTAGTAGCAAATATCATGGGTATGTACGCGAAGTAATATCAGGAACACAGTCAATATATACATACTGTAAAAGTTAAGATCACATTCATAATAAGAAGATCATAGACGGGCCCAAGGGATTCGATCAAAAAAAGAATAATAGCTTGATTAAGCCTCAGCAAGGAGAATGGATATTCATCAATATAATATCATATAAAAGAATAGTTTTTGTGGTGACACTAAAAATAGAATTAAGGATCAATGAGCAGATATATGAAAAAGACTTGGAGTAGAGCAAATAGCAGATTTATAATCTCAACAACGATAGAATAAACAAATGAAGATGATTTATGGTCAAATGACAGCAGGTTGAAAGGGAGAACTATTGTATAGGTTATGAAGAATCTATTTTATTATGGGTCCAATTTGGAGATTCAGTTGAGCAAAAGCAATGTATACAGTATAACATTAAGGCATATATCTCAAGTATACAGATCAGAGAAAGTTATCAAGATAAGTCCTATCCTTGAACTATTCTTAAAATTAAATATCATAATAAAATGTCATCAGTTTAGATAAATTTTATATTACAATTCTCACCTTAAGTTGGATTTGTTGTCTCAGGACTAAATTAAGGAAATTCCCATTAAGGGACAATACACAATCAACAAAGAGGGAGACAGCTTTCAAAGCATTAAAGAAAGGCAAGCAAAAAGAGCAAAGTTCATGTGATAGTTCAGATGATGATTTTGATTCAAAAGAACCATCTGTCATGAGAAAGTTAAGAAAGAACAAGAAGAAGATGCCTCTCAAGTGTTTTAACTGTGATGGACATTTTGCAGCTAAGTGTCTGTATGAAAATAATGAAGATAGCAGTTATGAAAAGAAGTCTAAGTTTAACAAAAAGAAGTACAGAAGAAAAGATAAAAAAACATGGAAAACCAAAAAAAGTTTATATTCAAAAGAGGATAGTGATTCATCTGAAGAAAGTGATGAATAATCTTAGAGTGATGAGATTTTGTGTATGGCTCTAGAAGAAACTCATGCTGAAAATCAAGAAGATGAAGATGTTTTTGATGAAGAAGATGGAGAAGTGGATCTTGAACAAGAATTGTTAAGTGCTCTAAGTGAGATTAAAAATCTCAAAAAGAAAAATCGAAATTTGAAGCTGCTACTCAAAGAAGAAAGTGAAGAAAAAATGAAGATATCACAAGCTCTTGAAGATGCAAAGAATCAAATAAACAATCTGAAAATTCAGATTATTGAGGCTAAGAAACTTGAAGAGGATTGAGAAATCAGATTAAGGTAAAGGGTGAAAGCTATGAGAAACTTGAAGCAGAGATTGCTTCTCTTAGGAGGATAGAGAAATCATCTATGTTGCTGAACCAAGAAGAGATAAATCAAAAAGGTTCACTTTCGCTGGACAACTTGTTGGCTTCCCAAAAACAGTCCTCAAACAAGGGTGGAGTTGGCCTTGAAGAAGGTCAAAGCTCAAAGGTAGAATGGACTCTCAATGGTGAGAGCTCAAGGAATTCATCATCAAAAGTCAGAAATTATGCTTTCATGAGGCCTTCTATCCCAAGGCAAGGACATATGAACAGGTTTAATAATTCCTTTTTCAATGGTTACTGTTTTTCTTGCAACTATTTTGGACACAAAGCCATCAATTGTAGAAAGTCTACAAGGAATGATTTCAGTTTTAGGAGTTGGAATTCTTTTATTTCTCCAAGAAATTACAATATAGCATGTTATGATTTTGGTTATCATCTTGTAAACTAGGTTGGTGCCCATTTGAAGCTAATGAATGGCTTTTGATGTTGTGGTTTTTTACAAGAAAGGGTTTTCCACAAGAAAATCTTGTGTTTTGGTTCTTATGTTTCACCTCTATTGCTATATATTTGGTTTAAGTATTTTCATAAGTTTTCAAATTTGCAGAAATCTCCAATACTGATTCACCCCTCCCCCCCCTCTCAGTATTGGCTTTGTGCTTCTCAAAAACAACAAACTAAAAAATGCTAAAATATTTATTATAATACAGAAACAAAACTCTTATAGTTATTCCATGGAATGCATAATGTGTAGAAAGGGCAACAAACATGAGACATAAATGAAGACTCTTTAGTGTTGCCTATTACTCTCAAAACTTGATCAGTATCAAATTCTCAATCAAGTAGCCATTACAATTTGATTCTTAAAGAGTAAAAAATAAAACTTGAAAACACATTTAGCTTATGACTCCTAGACTACAAAATGCAAAACCAATGCATATCCTTGTTCTCCTCCCTCTAAGTTTGGTTGCAGTCATTGAATGTTTCATTTAAGATGGTCAAATCCTCTTCATCAAATGATGGCTCCTCATCAATTGTGATCCATTCTTATAAATGATCAATCTCATCGAGGTCAATTGGTTGATCATCTTTGGCACTGCTTAATATTGGCAGGCAAAGTTCCAGGCCTCAAGAGTATGCTAGAAATTCAAATTGATTGAGCTTAAAGAACTTAAAATCAACAAGAGGAAAGTTAAATTATCATTATATTTCATTAAATCTTAGCATTATTCAAAATTTAACTTATAACTTCCAAGTTTCTAGCCTCAAATTTTCTTAAGGAAACAAAGGTTGTGGTGAACAAAGACCAAATCATTCATTTGTTGTTGGTCCAAGCATTTGTGTTTCTTAGAGTATATATATTCAAACATATTGCAAGAATGCTTGTAAGCAAAAGAATTGCATGGCCGGCTTAGAATACAAATTGTCGTTCATATAAATAATATGATTACTTTGCTTAAGTATTTCTACCATTGCCTTGACATTGGATTAGTCGTAAAAGAAAAACTTAATAAATCCATAATGTATTTCAAATTTACAATAAGTAAAAAGGATATAACTAGAGCCTTAAGGCAAATTATTAATTTAAAATATAGTACCTTGTTTTATGTCTTCCTTGAGCCTTTTGCACATATTTTAGAGAAGAATCCCTTCACCTACAATAGCTACTCCTTGATTCTCAACATCTGGAAAATATGTTGCAATGCACTTAAATAGACCTTATGTCACCTTTGCATCAGCCTTAAATGATGCAATATAAATAAAATATAACATCATTTGCCAATTCCATCTAGCATCAATAATCTTCCATATTAGCATGTAACTTTTCTTATCATTCTGCATTTTGGACCTTATTGCCATCTTTGCTCTACCAATGGCCTAATAAAAATGGCTTATGGGGGATTTCTCCCCATCAACCAACATTAGCACTCTAATTGAGGGCTCTCGAATTTGCACAATCTTATATGCATCCATCCAAAACTAGTCACCAAAAACAAGAGATGCAATAGAAATACCATCCATATATGATTGGCAGAGCTAGACTCAACCCACTCCAATGAAACAAACCTACATTTTAGGTTCATCTTCTAGAACATATATTCTACAATGCAAGGAAATGAATTGTAAATCTAATCATATTGGGTCATATTAGCTATGTTCCCTCAATAAAGGATCTCAACATGTTGAACATCCTTGTGAGATTATATATAAACTGTGTTGGAACTCCCTGTCTTGACTAAAAATTTAACCCATGGAAGTTTGCCGATGTCTCATTAGGTTAAATCAAGACAATGTGTTGTGCATGGGCCGCGAAACAATGTGAGGTACTTCTCCATCAGAAGTTTGTTTGATACCACACAATTAGTAACATTATTAGTGATGAATTGCACATTATGCCCCAACCTCAATTGCTAACTAATCAAAGGAGAAGAGAAGTATGTGAATTGATTTCACTCTATCAAATGCATCCACAAAATTAAAGAATACCATACCACTCTCCAATGCCACAAGGAAGTTAATCAACATATAATTTCTTCTATCAACATATCCATTTGACGTTATAGTGCGATTTGTCTTTGCCCACTCCTTGCAGTGTTCAACTGAGACACAACAGTTGATCTATTCTTCTCCATATCCTTATGGATCAGACCAACAGTTGTCAATCAAGACACAACTATTGCTCTATTCATAACTATCATTCAACGTACACTAGCTAAGCTGAAAACTTATCGAAACAGTGAAGTCAGCTACAAAACATTTATCAATGATAGCATACATATAATTCGATGCATAGGTATGTGGTGCAGGAGCACCTAGATGACCATATGCTTCTTTTTGGCCGTGTTGAGTCATTTTAAGTTTCAAAGGCATGTCAAGATGTAATAAGGTCATGAATGACCATTCTCATGTAATAAGGTCCTTGAAGACTGATTTGCAATGTCTAAGTTCAATATGTGGTCCTACTTGTCTCATATTGTCAAAATTGTCCTTATAGGGCTAACGTGTGTCCAAGGCATCAAATGAGGTATTTTATCATGTATGAAGGCTATTTGGGCCTAATTGGATGTATTCATGATGCTTTGAAGTCATATAGGTCTCATTTTGGGTTTATAGTCAAGTTGCACAAAAATTGTCAAAATTGACAATGTTGTCAATGCAAAATTTGTTGTAAAAAAAAGTGCATTAGGAAGTGGTTTGTTGGTAGTTGGTGTTCAAAGGGTGGTTATGAACGCTGGAGGGCTGGAAAAGCCTTTAAATATCTTCATTTCCACGGCCAAGTGATGGTTGGATCATGTATTGTGGCATAAGCAATAAAATTTCAAAGTTTACCCTGCACTTTTCTTGTTTTCTGGGCGTAGCAGTCTGATACCAAGCATTTTTCACAGTGAAATCCTTATTGTGGACATCTGAAATGTATTGGGCTTGAAAGAACAATGAGTCCCTGAAGTTTTGGCTTTGGTTTTATTCATTTTCACTTTGTTTTGAGCAAGTTATCATAATTTTTGTAAAATCAGTCACAAACCCTTGCTAGGCTAACCAGTGACATAAAAATATGTAATTTTTGGTCATCCCACCATCAAATACTCATGCAAATGGATGGGATGACCCTTGTAAATGTCTATTTTCAGTTTATCTTCCTTGCAGGGTGCCACATACAAGTTTGCACGTGCCAAAGGTTGACACAAATCTGAATTTTTGTGTCTCAGTCTGAAAATGACAGCTAGTTGGTGATGTGTGGGTTGATATAAGTGCAAGATTGGGCTCCCAAAGGTTGGGTGAAGGCTTGGAGAGGTGTGAGGGGTTAGTGCAGACCCTAATCAAGTATTTGTGGCCCTTGATTGGTCAAAATACTCACTGTTTTAATGACTGTCCTAAAACTGGGCATATTGCTGTCCTAATGAACTAGTAACCTGAGATTTTGTGAATATGATGCAAATAAAGGGTTTGGTGAGTGGAAGATACTTGGGAAAGGTGTGTGGGGGTCCTTAGTAACCTCTGAAGGTGATAGGAAGCCTTGGTGAGAGGGTTTGACTCAAATTATTAGGACTGTCCTAAACAAAGTTGTGGCTGCCACAGTGTACCAGTGAGATAGCAGCAAGTTTTCTTTATGGTCTTTAGGGTGGATGGGAGGGTCAAGGATGGTGATTTGCCTATGTTGAAGAGTCTTTTCAAGGGTGTCTTGAAGTCCCTTGGGTTGGTAAATATCTACTTGTCATTGTGAGTTATGCTTATGGACAAGTTGGGGTCCTAATAGGAGTTGGTCTTGTGTGACTAGGGTTTATGGGTTTGGTGTGATCTAGGGGTTGGAGAGACTCATATTGGCCTTGAACAAGTTTGTTGAACCCAGTCTAATGAATTTCAATGGTTGTACAAGGGTTGGGAGGCATGAGTACACTTTTGGGGTGTTGAAGCCTATTGAGCACCTATTAGCCTTGTGAGGGCTCTTGAGAGTTTGTGAAGAGTTGACACCTATTTGAATAGGTGAGTTGGGAGAAAGATCTCCCTAGTTTGTTGTGTTTGTTGGATGCTCTGCATCAATATAGCATGTTATGTACCAAGGCATGTGTATTATGACACATAAATGGGGTTGTGGAGTAGTTGCCTTGAAGCATGCATAGTCTTTGAGCAAAGTTATAATTGGTAAATAGTCAGCCTAATGTTAAATGTGGTTCAACCATTTACCCATGGTCAACCTAATGTTAAATGTGGTTTAGGCATTTCCCAATAGAGGTTCCCATCATTGTAAGGCATCATTGAAAGATATTGCAGTTAGGTAGGGCTTTTCTAGAAGAAAAACTTAGAGTGATTCGTTCCATATGGAGTATTAAATATCTAACCCTACCAGGATATCCTTTTTAAGTGACTATATCAAATCGTAGGGAATAACAATACTCACCATACATCTTGTTATGCAAGCTCTCTTTTATTATTGTATTTTTCTAACCAAACTCTACGTCCCAACTTACAAGCATAAGCATGCAGGCATAAATAAACTAATGTTTGTGTGCTTATATTGTTGCAGACTAACACTATCAACTGAACTTAAAATTTGCACGCCAAACATACAAAAGGAGATATGCAATATGACATTGCATTGACACCCAATACCCTTACCACAAAAATTGTAATGTCCCCAAGCTCTCTTGCTTTGTAGTTGGCACTAACCTTCTGGGTGTGTGTCAGCTTGATCAGATTGGTTGTTTGATATTACCACTGAACTTAGATGGTTTAGTGGAGTTATTTGATGCTTTCAGATGTTATTTTCAACTTCCGATGAGGTCTCCAAGATTCTTGGGGTGAATGTCTATTTTTAGTAAGTCACTCGGTTGGTTCTGATTATCATCTTTCATCATCAATATCACTCCTCCACAGTTTTCGATTCCAATACATTTTGACCATTGTCACTACTTTGGTGTATTTTTGAGCTATATTTAATTAATTTTATTAAGGTTCTCATTTTAATTAAAATAGTTTATCAGGCACCTCAATATTATAGCTCATTGGAAAGAGAATGGAAAGCTTTAAATGATGAGACTGAAAAGTGACTTTAAGTGCAAGAAATGTTTTTAAAATGAATTAAATCATTTTTGGAGCTATAAGGCTTATTTTTTATTAATAACGTGATTTTATAATGGAGTTTCCAGAAAGAATCCAGAAAATCTTATAAAAGGGGGTTTGAGAGCTCATTTGGCATCATAAAAATTATGCAGTTAATGTTATTTGTCTATGATGAAACCCTTGGTTGGGATTTTGAAAATCAGACTTGGTTCAAATCAGTCTTCTGGAGGACTGAAACCCTCTTGGAGAAGAATAAGCTTGGTGGTGAAAGATCCACCCTTATTATTGCATGTAGCTCATTCGGAGTTACAGCTTGCCCATTAAGATAACAGACTTGATTAAATTGATTGAGATTGCAATTTGGTGTACAAGAGGTTCGGAGGTAACGTTTGTATTGAAGCGGTCAAAATCTGGTTTGGGAAAGATGACTTCAGATTTAGGGTGATTTCCCATTATAATCTTAGCTGGGAGTTGAATTTTTATGAGGTTTTTGCTGCCGACATTCGTTGAGGATAAAGGATTCATTTGGTTTTATAATGAAGCTGTGAGTAATTTTTAGTATAAGCAATTCTTTGAATAGCCGTGAGAATCCTATTAATCTTCTTCAGCACATTAAACTTGGAGCATTTATTGAAAAGGAGTCAATTTGATCTGCTTGGCCTTTGTAAGGCTTACGTGGCATGGATGGAGTTCGATCCTTAGACAAAACTCTGCTGTGACCTTTACAAGAAGACTTTGACGCCAAAAGACAAAAAAAATTGAGAAGCCAAAATACAGAAAAGACAAATTAGAAAAAGACAGGTTGCAAATAAGACAAAACAGGAAAAAGACAAGGCGGAAAGTGAAGGAAATTGCAGCCCTTTCAGGTTTCTTAGTGAAATCGTGGGATTATTGGTGCATAAGGATTTTTAATATTTGCTGAGCTAAGTTTTAATTTGCAAGTCAAGCTGGGAAGAATAATATCACAGGAGTGGAAGGCTGGTGGGCTGAGCAGGAGTAATGTCAAAGGGATCGATGTCTATCTTAGATGTCACCATGCATTCCTGAGCGCTGAAAATTTTGTTACTTGCAGATTATTGTATGTATTTCATGATGCTGTTAAGAATTCTGTATGCTGCAAATCAATTACAAACCTGAACTTTACATTGGAAGGTTAGTCTCATACCTATGTACTGTAATCTTTTAACAGTAAAAGCATTTCAAGCAGGAATATTATTCTTTTCATTTCTGTGCCAAAGTAAACCATATTGAATCAGTTTTCAGATGTTTCCTTTTATTTTCTGAGAGAAAAAATTGCTTGAACTCAAACCAAACATATACCAATACTCTGGCAAAACTGATCTGCTCACTGAACTTGCACATATATTTATATTTATTGTTTTGAGCACATTCATTACAAATGCACAAAACAAGAATGAAAGATGGAAAACCGACAGTACAGTGAAAGCAAATCATTGGACAAACTCAGAAAATCAGAAAACACTATCAAGCAAACTGTTTGACAAAACTACCAGAGGGAAAAAGTTGCAAATTAAATTGCAAATTGGGGTGGCCTATTACAAAAACTAGCAATAACACAAATGATATGTATTACTGTTTACGCAAAAACATTGTACATATTAATTACCATGATTAAAGTAGCAAAGGTCCATGTGAAAAGATCTAAGTTGCCAGTTTGAGCTCGGGTTCAAAGAACCAGTTCGCCGGTACGGCAAAATTTTGAAATGGGGTTTGGGTTCGTTAGTATAAAAACGTGTAAAATTATATATATATATATATATATATGAAGCCTATAAGCATGAATTAAGATTAGAATGTCACATAACATCATATAAACAACAAAAACACCTTAAACTTGTAATCATAGCATCATATACTTCAAGTTCAACATCAAAATATTAAAATGATAATATCAAGTTCAAGTATCATTGTTTCAAAATTCAACTTGCAACAATTGGAACTTTATACTAAGTTTAAATCATCTAATGGATTCTTCTTCTTCTTCTTCTTCAATGGCATTAGTCATTCACAAATACTGCCAAGGCCAATGGCTGCACCAATAACATTCTTGCTGTCCACTTTAAAACTCAACATAAGTTATTTTAAATCCACTATTTAGGTTTGTGGATGTCAAATTTTTATTAAATTTGCAAAAAAAATTGTGTGGTGGCACTTTTCCAGCCGGGTTCGTGCTTGGTTCATCAGATATTTGCCCAGGTCCAGCCCGGGTCCGAACCTGGTCGGTCCAGTTCGAACCAGCTGCCATGGTCACAGACCCTGTCCGGACCCACAGGTGGACCAGCCCCAGACCAGGACCCAGTTCGGACTGGACCAGTACCAGGGGTCCACACAGCCGAACCAGACATCCTAGGAAAAGATTCATGAAACAGAAAAAAAAAATAACTATATTTGTACAAGATGACAAAAGTTTCTCTATTTCCCTAGGTGATTGTGGCCCTCAGTTTCATAGCTTAGCATTGCATAACGTTTACCTATGAAACTTGGAACTAGATTGTATATCTCCCTGATGCTTCACTTCAGATCACAGATCTTCTATTGAAAAAACTCTTTAACTCCCAAGTAGCTCAAACATCTTTCTTAGTACTGAGTTCAATAGTGGTGCATAATTTTCCATCCAAACCAATCCATGTGCCAACATCAAACTCTCTTCTAAACTCAACTTTGGAACCAACCTCAGATTTAGAAACAAACCTATGCCAAAGCTGCACTATCTTTGTGCCAATGGCACAAACCTTCACATAAGTTTCAATGCCAAGCCATATATGTCCAAACAATGCCAATTTTTTGCACCGCAACTTGCATTACATCAACTATTCAATGTGAAGCCTTTGAAATCCCAAACTTCAATTCATATTAGAATCCAATGCCCTTTCAGATTCACCATCAATTACAGATCGCATCCTTGCAAAGAATGGAAGTTGAACCACTTCAACTACCCAGATGCACCATTTCTTGCTATTTATGAGAAGAAAAATAAAAAATCAGTATGCTTCTATTAGTCTTGGATGTTCTACACAAATTTCATATTCAAACAATGAGCATTTAACATCAAACAAAATGTCTAGAAACACAGAGCACTATCCAGAATTTGAAAAAAGAAATTATATTGAAAGTTTGACTTCTGAGAAGTAATCCAGACTAGAGAAGCTGTCATTCATTTGCAACCCTTAGAAGTATTTCCAGTGTTAAAAATTTCAAAGGTGTCCACATTTAATATGCTTGGAAAGTACTGAATGTTATACTGATCTGAATAAATTGGTGAACGCTTGAGAATAAATTCTTCATCATCTAAGATAAAAACAATCTGAATGTATGTATGCCTACCTCAAATCTTCACTAGTATCTGCAAGACTCTGTGTCAAGCGCTCAACCTCCTTGAGTAATCCACCCTCACGAATGTCTTTCAGCAATGGTTGAATGTCTCCAGCCATTTCTTCAATCTACATATTGTTTTACCCCATGATAATTTCCCCAGAAGCATTTCAAATTATAACACTAACAAATATCTTAAACATATTACCATGCAAAAAAACGATTCCTCAAGAAATTAATCAGTTTATTTTTGTAGGAAACTATGAATAAAGAAAAACCTTTTTTGAATTTATTTTGCAGCATTTTCACAAGCACTTCACCCTGGACATTAAAACTACCTAATCCGGTATAGAAGTGATGCTTATCCATATACTCACTCCTGGCAGATAAAACTGAATCAAAGCCTATATGTATCACAAATAGTTTCTGAGCAGATTGTAGAAGCGGGGAATCAAAGAACATTAGAATGTGATTCATGGAATAAGCAAGAAGGAAAAACAGATTGATGGAATAATGGATGCCTATGGAGAGGCCTATGAGGTACCACTCCTACCACCTGAAAGATCACCTCTAAACAGCCAAGATGTCAAAAGTTACAGATGGCAAAGTTGAAGGTGAGAGCTGTTTCCCTTATTAAATAAATTAGTGATTTGGATATAAAGAGAGAAGACTCCGAAAGGTTATCTTTAGAGATGTTTACTCTTCTAAAAGCTGTTATAATGGAATTTTCCAAAAGTGATTAAAATCTTTAAAAAAATGACTTCACACCTGTCATGTCCCCTCCTTTTCCCAGTAAATTATTACTAATATAATAAAACTAAATAAACAATATAATATAAAAATAAATAAATAAACAAAATATAATATAAAATTTAAATTAAAGTGGGCAACTCAAATCTTAGCACCCAGATTTAGGCCCCATAGGTCCTAAAGGGTGAGGATATAATTTCATTTCAAGCCAGCTGGTTCATTTTCACGACTGAATTTTTGGATGTTCCAATTTCATTGCAGATCCAGTTATAAGCAATTAGGGATGAAACCTTCTGGTCTGCAAATCCAAGGTGAGGACAAAAACCCTTGACTCTATCTTGAGCAATTATGTTTAAGGGTTGCATGGTTACTAGTTTAAGTGATTATGCAAGATTTTCTGGAATTTGAGCAGATCACGTCCAATATATACTCCAGCACCAAGAAGGAAAACATCATCATTTGATCAGCAGCAGATCCAATAGGGAAGTGCTTGTGGATTTTGGGGCAGACTGCCATTTCTCTTGCAGGTTCAAGGTAAATTGCAGCACCTACAGACTTCAACAGCTCGGTGAGCACAAAATAACTCATTGGGAGGGTAAAAACAAACCCTAAGGAACCAGAGCTGACCACCAGGGCAGCATTAACACCTCTCACAGTCACACACCCCTGCTGAAGGGTAAATATCAAGAAATCACCAAATTAGACCTGCATTTCATGCACAGAAATCAGAATCAGAATTGTGGAAGGCTACAGTTCACTAGGGACTGTGTACAGGTCAGGCAGTTGTACATCTGTACCAAATCGCACAGGTCATTTGTGAGTACAACGGCTTCATAAACAAAGATAAAATTGGTGATTCAATTATTGTGGCAAATGTAATAACAATGTTTTATAGGATTGTGGCTACTTTCAGCTAACTAGGGTTTCTTTAAAAATTACTGCACTGGTGGTGCAAACTCAAATTGCATTTAAATTCAGTCATAAATCAGATCTACACTGGAATGTCTAATTCCTTGAAAATTTGAACAGCATTAGGCTTTTAGCACTGTTTGTGTGGGGAACATTTTGGTGGTATCAGAGCCACTTTTTCTTGCCAGCCTGTGGGGCAGTGTGATGCAGATTCATGCAAGAGAGTGATAAGGAAACCAGGTATCAGGGGAGAAGAAAAAAGAGGAAACCATGGATGACAAGAATGAAGAAGTAAGCATCCCAAATATCATTAGAAATGAAACCAAGGAGCTGGCCAAGGAATTTCAGTCTACCATTAGTGAGCCTATAGCAGAAACAGTTCAGACCTTGGGAGGGATGAATCAACAACGGAGTGCCAGTAGATCTAATCCGAAATTTGTAGAACAAAGTCATTCAGCTAATGACGGAGTCTCAATCAATCCTCCAACAAAGATATTTCGAGTTATTTTTTTGCAAAGAGAGGAAGAGGATCAATTTGAAGAAGAGCAACAATTACCACCAAGACAAGAGGATGAGATGGCAAGGTATCATGCAAAGTTCAGTGCTCTAAGTCCAACAATCCACCATGACATGTCCTTGATGGAGTACTATGAAATGAAAACAAGGAATAGGCATAGAAGGGGAAAGAGAAACCCTCAAGATCAGCCCCAGAGAGATATACGTCAGCAATTGGAAAGACCACCATACCTACTTTTGATGGATCAAAGAGTTGTATAGCTAGAGCATGGTTGCAAAGTTAGATACCTACTTCTCATTGGACCTCATGTATGAGGAAGCAATCAAGTTCACCACCCTTCAACTAGAAGGTGTGGCTCATGAATGGTGGTACCACAGCATAGCAACTCAAAGACATGGTTCAATTGCTACTCTAGAAGAGTTCAGCCAAAAGTTGATGGAGAGGTTTGATAGGAAGGATCCAAAGATTCATTTCAAAGAGTTAGCGAAATTGAGACAAGCGGGTATAATTTCAGAGGCTATCAGTGATGGCTCCAGATGTGACAAAGAGGAGAGCCATAGTGCTATTCGTAGAGGGTCTAACCGAACCACTCAAGGGTTTGGCAAGGGCTCTTGATCTAGGTTCCTTGCTAAAGACCATCAGGAGAGCCTTTTACAAATACAGCAATCATATACAGCATTGCTTTTGCATTCTACAATTCATAAAAATGATGTGCACCATGAAGATTTGTGTGGTTTTGCAGATCTTACTTTGTGTTTGGTGACAAGGGCTCCGCCCCTTGACCCCACCTAGTATCGCGACAAGGAGCGCACCCAAGGTACTACCCCTCAATCACACACTAGGGGTACTGCCTGCAAACCCCCACTAAACTGATTTGATTTTCCAAGTACACTACAAGTTCGAGTTTGCAAAGGACACTTCCAGGTTTGTTTATCGGTCCTTGTCTACACTATTATCATCAATTTGGAAAGTCTTCCCTAATGTCACTTGATGTTTACTTGTCATTTGGAAGATAACTCTTTTCTTTCAGAGGCGATGATGTAGTCAATGTAAAATGCCTATTATTATGTTTTGATAATATTGGTTATCCGACTATGTATTAATTGTGTGTCAACTTCGGGTAGTTACAAGAATGTCTCTTAACAACCATCGAGTCCTTTAAATAGATTGTGTATCGTCAAGGAAAGTAGTATGATCTAGTCAAATCAACTTTAATCCTTGGTTGGCCATCTCTAGTCTTCTTTTGTAATAATTTCATGTGTGAATAAAGATATATTTTACTCTTGTATCCGGTACACTTGGAGAGGAGAGCAAGGAAGGAGAAGAGTAATCAAGAGGTACACTTGCTACACTTCCATGAGCTTCTTGATATCATTCTTTTCAAGTTAGACAAGTACTACAAGGACACAAAGTGACAGTATTGATTGATAGTGGATCTTGCAACACTTCTTTAATGAGGGTTTGATGACTAGGATGGTTTTGAGAAAAGATGATTTTAAGGGATTCAAAGTTACAGTGGTTGATGGGTTTACTATTCCATGCAACAAAGGATTCAACAACTTGAAATGGCTCTTGAGAGACGTAGAGTGCGGAATGATTTTTATTGTGGTTGGCATTGGTGAAAAAAATTGGTTTTGGGTGTGCAATGGTTGCATTCACTTATGAGTTCACACAAAACTATCAAACAATGAGTTGAGATTCAAATTTGAAGAAAAGGAGGTAGTTCTTCAAGGTCTATCCAATGGGGCTTCTAAGATTACTTTGACAAAAAGGATGAAATGTTGACATCCAATCCATCTTGGATAAGTGTAGCAAGGTGTTCAACGATATTCCTTCAAGGTTGCTATGAGATAGAGGTTTTCAGCATGTGATTGAGTTGGAGGAAGGAGAAAAACCAATCCCTTCTACACCTTAGCATCATCCTAGGAGACACAAGGAAGAGATCAAGAAGGCAATTAAGGAATTGTTGGATATGGGACACATACGACCTAGCTCGAGCCCATTTGCTTCTTCTATGGTATTGATCAAGAAGAAGGATGGTACTATGAGGATATGCATCAATTATAGAGCCCTAAACAAGAAGGCAATTAAAAACAACTACCCCATTCCCAAGATCAATGAGTTGATAAATGAGCTTCAACACGTAGTATACTTCTCTAATAGTGATTTATGGTTGATCATGCCATTTAAGTTGATTAACGCACGGAACACATCTCAATCTTGCATGAGTCAGGTATTCATTGTGTAGATAAGATAATTTTTACTAGTTTTCTTTGACGACATCTTGATTCATAGTAAGACATGGGAGGATCACTCAAAGCACATAGATGAGGTGCTTGGTTTTTTAGAGCAGCAATCATTCTTTGCCGGAGCATCAAAATGTGAGTTTGGGTTGACAAAGGTATTATATCTAGGGCAAAAGATTAGTGCCCAAAGGGTTAGCATTGATGATGAGAAGATTAAGGTGATCATGGATTGGTCTCCACCTAAGAATATAACACATATGAGAAGGTTCTTTGGCCTTTGCAACTATTACAAGAGGTTCATCAAAAGCTTTTCACGGGTGCTTGGTAATTTAGAGCAACAATCATTCTTTGCCAAAGCATCAAATTGCAGTGTTCCACGGGGACGCGTCCCCCCCCTTTTTGGGCGCGTCCCCCTGTCAGAAACGTTTCGGGGACGGGGGGACGGGGACGCGACGTCCCCCGCCGTCCCGCCACCGACACCCAAGCGCCGCCGGGACGTCCCCGCATCCCCGCGTCTCCCAGGGAGACGTGGAGACGTGGAGACGTCTCCTTGGGAGACGTTTGGGCGTCTCCCAAAGAGACATGGATACGCCTCCACATCTCCTTGGGAGACGTTTGGGCGTCTCCCCGTCCTTCAAGAGACGTGCAAACGTCTCTCCAAGGACGGGGAGACGCCCAGACGTCTCCTATCGCCCCCACTTATATGCAATGTTTAAAATTAAAATTTTAAAAAAAAGTGAGTTTTTAAGTTTTTTGAGGGTTAAGGGGTTAACTCTAATTGGACGTGGGCCAATAGAAAAATAACACCCGACGCCTTTAGAAAATAATAAAAGTATTTTTGGCCTCGCGGGGCGCTGCCCCTCGACCCCGCCCTGTATCGCGACAGGGAACGCGCAAGGCGCGCTGCCCCTTGACCCCGCAAGGGGCGATGCCCCTTGACCCCAACTTGGGGGTGCTGCCCCCAAACCCCCATTGAAAAATATAGGGGGAAACCGCGCCGATAGAAGTAGGGAAAATCTAACCTCCGAGTTTGATTAGGCTCCATATAACAACACAACTTAGAAATCTTGGTATTTAGATTTAGTATTTCAAATTTCCTATAGTCTCATTTGAAATGTAATTCTTACACTGTAATACTGTCATACATCTTTTCAAAACTAGTTTTTCAAGTACTATATGTATATGTACAAGTATATGAGCACCACCACCCCGCCACGCCCCCACCGCCGCCCCCCCCGCCGTCCCCAAATTTAGGCCCTTGGTCCCCCCGTCCCGGAAACGCGTCCCCCCCGTCCCCCCGTCCCCAACGCCAGTGGAACACTGTCAAAATGTGAGTTTGGGTTGACAAAGGTATTATATCTAGGGCAAAAGATTAGTACCCAAAGGGTTAGCATGGATGATGAGAAGATTAAGGCGATCATGGATCAGTCTCCACCTAAGAATATAACACATATGAGAAGGTTATTTGGCCTTTGCAGCTGCTCCATTGGCAAATCTGATGAAGAAAGGAGCCTTCAATTGGAGTAATTCAGCTTAAAGAACTTTTGATATACTCAAGGAAGTAATGAGTTCATGTCCTATTTTCACTATTCCTAATTTTTCACTCCCTTTTGTTTTGGAGAGTGATGCTTCAAGAGAGGGGATTGAAGTGGTCCTATTGCAAAACAAACACCACATTGCATTTGAGAGTAGGAAGCTCAAGGAGACAGGAAAGAGTTTTTCTATCTATAATAAGGAGATGCTAGCCATCATGCATGCACTAGCCAATTTCAAACAATACTTGGTTTGTGAAAAATTTGTGGTTAAAACAAATTATAATAGTTTAAAGTTCTTCCTCAACTTGAAAGATTTGAATAATAGACAACAAAAATGGGTAAGCTAGCTACAAGCCTATGATTTTGAAATTGAGTATGTTAAAGGGAAGAATAATGTTGTGGCTGATGTATTATCTAGGAAGCCTTATTTGTTTTCCATGACTGATATATCTATCAATTGTAAGGTTTCTATAATAGCTAAGTATGCCAAGAACACATTTGCGATCGATCTTTTGGATGGCAAGCTACAAGATCATAGGTACAAGGTGTTTGATGAGCTCATCCTCTGTAAGGACCAAGTGTATATTGCTCCATAATCAAAGATGAAAGAGAAAATCTTGAGGGCATGTCATGGCACACCCATTAACTAGTCACCTAAGGTATTATAGGACATACAAGTAGAAGAGCATTTTGCATAGAAGGGACTCAAGAATGATGTTTTGAGGCATGTTAGAGAGTGTTTGGCTTGTCAAGAGAACAAAGTAGAACATGTATTTCTAGTTGGTTTGTTGCAGCCTTACCCATTCCAAATCAGGAATGGGAGAGCATCTCCATGGATTTTATCACAAATCTTCCAAAAGTGCAAATTAACAATTGCATCTTTGTGGTAGTGGATAGACTTACTAAGTTTGCTCATTTTTATGCTATATCTTCAAAAAACAAGGCTCCATAGGTGGCTGATTTGTTCTTTACAGAAGTGTTTAGACTACATGGACTGCTACAAAATATCTTTAGTGATAGGGACAACTGGTTCATTAGCTTGTTTTGGCAAAAACATTTTCAATTGATAGGTACAAAGTTGACTCCAAGCACTAGTTATCACCCTGTAATGTTCCCTTCCTAATCAGTTCAATTTGGTAGACCATTAGATTCTACAGTGAGTTCCCGTCGGCTAATGTGTTAGGGTTAGGAAACTTTGGAGACAATTTATCCAGCAAGATGGTAGTATCAGATGTTTATTTGGGCTCCAATGGTTATGATGTGCACAACTATTAGAGTATTTAATTATTATTTAATGGTCATTCAATGTACTTTAGTTATTTTAGTTTGTTTCTATTTCTGCTTTTGTTTACGATTGTTTCTTTTAGAAACATCGTCTTGTAATTGCCTATATGTACAGCTTCGATTTCATTAATCAATCAAGCAATTACCATTACATAGTATTAGAGCCATTTAAATTTTTGGCAAATTTTTTAAGAAAAAAAAATTGTAGATAATCCTGAAATTATTTCAAAAAAAAATTAATTTGACTATTTTAAAAGAAAATCAAGGGTGTTTTTAATCAGAATCGCGGATCCATTTTAGTGAAAAATCGTGGCTTATTTTGATTAGAATCGAGAGCTAGAAATCAAATTTTTTGTGGGTCGACTTTTTAATCCCTATGCGATGGTTTTTTCTTCTTCTAGCGATGTCTCTGCATCATCATGCGACTTCGTTTTTGGGTGTGACCTTGACCTTGTTTCTGACCAACACAACTTCGTTTTTGGGCGTGCGCATGAAGGGTTTTCTACCTCTGGTTTTTGCTGTGACGAATTCTCATAACCGCATCAGCTCTCTACAACAAAATCGCAACGGGTATGCACGATTTCAACCCACAACTACTCTTTTTTCTCACATGACACGTGTTTCCTTGTTGTTGATCACTACTCTACTCACTTAGGGTTTTATTTTGTGGGTCTGGTTTATTTTCATAAATTTTTTGCTCATTCCCTTTGGCTAGGGGTTGTGACAGGTGTTGAAGTTTTGTTTTTCTGCAATCTGGGTATTTTTCTCAGCCCTACATGCTAAGGTTTGCAGACTTTTTTATGAATTTCAAGATAAATCATGTGTTCTCAGCACAGTCTTGTTGTGACCTATTTCACACATCGCCCCATCGCAAATGAGGACCCCTTGTTTTTTCTTTTTAGAGTTTTGTCTTAAAATCTGCAGTTTCATAAGTCCATTTTCTGAGAGTTTAAGAGTTAGAGTTTTGAGGTCATCCCCAGCCAAATTGAGAAATCTTGCTCAGAATTGCATCTGAATGTTGCCAAAGTGCTCAAAAGGTCCGAAGGACCAGGATCACAATTGCTTTGGGTCATTTTTGACAGCTTTCTATTTTTAGAAATTTTTGTTTTTTCTGCTTTTTCTACTTTTTTGAAAGTGGCATATGGGTTTTGTTCCTCGAGTTATTTCATTACTACCTATTTTGTCGAAATTTGTTTTGAGATTAGGGTTTTGTTCTTTAGGTCATTTCAGTCCTACCCTTGTCTTCAGATTCGAGAAATTTTGCCTCCAAATGTAAAAAGCAAGGGTTTTTTTTTTGCTTTTTTTTTAGATTAGGGTTTTGATCCCCATGCCAAATTATTCCTACCCATGTTCTCAAATTTTGAAAATTGTCTTTAAGGGCAAAAAGCGAAATGCAAACCCTAATTAGGGTTTTGTTCTAGAAGATCAGCCATATTATCAATGCCCATGTTCTCAAATTTTGAAAATTATGTCTTTAAGGGCAAAAAGCAAAATGCAAACCCTAATTAGGGTTTTGTTCCAGAAGATCAGCCATATTGTCAGTGCCCATGTTCTCAAATTTTGAAAATGAGGTCTCCAAGTGCAAAAAGAAAAATGGAAATCCAAATTAGGGTTTTTGTTCCAGAATAAACCAACATGGTATCAACATGGGATGAACACTGTTGACCAAGTATGGAGGAAGAATTTAGATATTTTCGCCTAAGTTGGAGAAGTAAAAATGGCAGAGGTTTAAACAAGTTCGTCCAACTCAAAGACAAACAAGTGGAATGGTAAGTAGTCAGTCAAATTCACCTAAGGATGTCAAGTATGTAAGATGTTCAGGCAAGATCAAGGTTTGCCTAGGAACAATAAAAGTAGTCCAATGAATGGTAAACTCCTACCATCAGTTAACTAACTCCTAGCAAAGGTTAAGCAAACTCCTACATATGGTTGAGCTCAAGCTAGAAAGACATGGCAAACATCCTCCAAAGTCCACCCTACCTTGGCATAAGGTGAAGATGGCTAACACTCTTCCAAGTCTGCCAAGACAAGGAAAGAAATAAAAACAAGTATGGAAGGAGACCATCCAAGTCCGCCTTCGTCAAGTTGGCATAAACACTCCTAAGTCCGCCTTCATCAAGTTGGCATAAACACTCCTAAGTCCGCCCTTCCTAAGGAAAGTTTGGCATGTCAAAGAACCTTCAAAGTCCGCCCTGTTCATATTATCTAAGACCCCTTTGAAACCCGCCCATGCTAAGTGTGGAAAACGATTGCTCAAGTCCGACTAGAGACTCTCCAAACTCCACCTTGGCAAAGTCTTATCCAAGTCCGCCTTCCAAGTTGGCAATAATATTTAGTGACATAGCATTTCAAAACAAATAAAGCCATCCTCAAATTCGCCTTCTAGAAGAAAGCCAAGGTAAAGACTTTCCTAAAGTTTGCTCAAAATAAAGCATATCTAGAACCTTCCAAGATTTGCCAAAGTTGAGGAAAGCACATAAAGCTGCAAATTCGATTGGCACCAAGAGAAAGAAAGCACATGTTTTGGAAACTTTCTAAATTTGCAAGGATGAAAGAGAATCCTCAAATTCATATTCTAGAAGAAAGCAATTAAAACAATAAAACAAAGAAAGCTTTCCTTCAAAGGGTTCGCATTATAGAAGAAAGCAACGAATTCCTTAAAGTTAGAATAGAAGTATGGAAGCTTCTAGAAATCGCCAAGCAAGTATAAAGCAAGTTATCTCTTCATTAAAGACTTCTTTTCAAGCAGAAAGCTAAACAAGGTTCGCAGAATTTGGAGAGCAAAGTATGAAGACATGGCAGCTAAAATTCACTCAAGGCATGAAAAGAAATGTTTAAGTTTGTGCAAAAGCCAAGCAAGGCTGTCCAAACTCTGTCCAAACCTTTCATAAGCAGTAATCAAAGCAGACAGATCGAATTTACCAAGCACAGAAGACCAGATTGGTATGAATAAATTCGCTCAAGACATGAAAGAATGAAAGTTAAAGGTAAGATTGGAAGGATGTCTCCAAGGTCCGCCTTGCCAAAAGCAATCCAAGTTCGCAGTGGAGGCATAGAGAAGGTTGAAGGGAAGGTTTCCAAGCATTGATAAACTCCAATCTAGAGTTAATTGACTTCATTCTACAGTTAAGGTTCAGTCCAAGCAGCTTCATACTCCACCCTCAAGGAGACAGAGAGAGTTGGCATATCAAACATCAAACTTCACCCTGTCCAAGAGACTATCAAGTCTGCCCTTGATGATAAAGAAAGATAAATTTGGAGAGAGATACATGTCCAAGACTCATCCAAGATCATCATAAACGGCAAATTAAGAGATAGCAGATTGGAAGATTGATAAGCATAAAGTAATATGCCTTAAACATATTCCAATTTTGCCTACAAAGAAGAACATCTCTTGTCTTCTCACCTTGAAAAGAAAAGACTATCTAAGTCTGTCATAAAAAAATAAAGTACCAATTGAAACTTGTCCAATGGACTGAGAACTCCGCCTTGCCAAGATGAAGGCATTCAAGCACGATAAAACCTTTCAAGTTCGCTCAAGGAATAAAGTAGCATGTCTGAACACCTTCCAAATCCATGAATACATAAGGAGGGAATGGATATTAAAATCTATCCTCCAAGACTGCCAAAGCAAACATGTCCAATACCATCTCAAGATCGTCCAAGGTGAATAAAGAAAAGCTTAGAACATAAATTGGCAACCCAAGACAAAAGACAAAATTGGAAAATAAATTGTCCAAACCCTTGAGGGATTAATCAAACAAGATTGATCAAACACTGACACAAATTGATTCATGTGGGCATAAATGGAATGTGTTAAGATACCTAGCCAGAGACCTAAAAATTGATCCATTAAACATAGGGACAACTAATTTGCCATGCAAGGAGGATAAAGTTTTGATCACAATTCACATGAAATCAGACCAACAAGTTGAAAAATAATTTTTATTTTCAAAATTATTTTCAACAATACAACACCTCAATACTCAAACTCTATTGATAATAATGCTAAAAAAGAACCTAGGTGGTAGACAAAACTCAAAATAGACTTCCAATCATCAATATCACTATCCCAATCTAATTCAATGAAGCGCACAATCCAAGAAGCTCCTAATGTGTACTGAATGCCAAAAAGTGAAGTGCGTTGAATATACCTAAGGATATGTTTGGCTACCTTTTAATGACTCATTGGGATCTTGAGAGAAATGAGAGACAAGACCAACCACAAAGGAAATATTAGGATGACTATGTGTCTTGTACAAAAGATTGCCAACCAATTGCCAATACAATGTGGCATCAACTCTAGGCATAGTGCAAGCAGTAGATAGCATTATGCCTAACTAAAATGGAGAGGGGTAAGACTTGCAATTAGGAAACTCTTCAACAAATCAAAAGCATACAATTCTAATAAAAAATAGAAATCCACTTGGAAGATTGAAAAGCCCAATGACCAAGGAAGAAATGTAGAAGCCAAAGATCAGTCATCAAACTACTCCATCAATAATCTTTGCACACACTGAATCATGGAGGCGGAGCTACCTATGAGAATTAATTCATTCACAATTAAAACAAGTATCAAAAGGTCCTCTCTTGATCCTCTCCATGTCTCTAAGTGTAAACTATCAAATCGAAATGGCAACATGCGAAACCAGGACCAAGCAAAAAGCTATATATCTTCTCATACCGAGCCCAAGGTGCCTGTCTGAAACCATACAATGAATGATGTATCCTACAAACAAGTGAAGAATCTTGCACATAACCTAAAGGCTACTCCATATAGATCTCCTCATGAAGATTACCATGCAAGAAAGCACTCTTCAAATCCATATGATAAACTAATTATCCCTATGATGCAATGAGAGATAGCACAAGACAAATAGAACCCATCTTGGCAACAAGAGCAAAGGTCTCTAAATAATCAATGTCCTCAACCTTTGAAAACACCTTAGCCACAAGACATGCCTTGTACTTGTCAATGGACCCATCTGCTGCCTATTTAATTTTGTACATCCACTAACACCAAACCAACTTTCTTTCCTTGGGTAGAGGTACTAGATCCCATGTGTGATTCTTCAACAAACAGGAATACTCCTCAACCATAGCACTGTCCCACTCTGGAACACCTACAGCATTGGAAAACCTCTAAGGATCATATGAAAGTGCATAACACAAAAGACTAACAACTATTGTCTATAAACGAGTGTGGAAAGAACCTATAGGATCACTACCAAATACTCTAAAAGAAGATACATTAGGCTTGACATGGGAGTTGGGACCAAGCCTCCTCAAGATCCATATTCCACACTACCTTGTGAGGCATATGGTTCTAAATGTAATTAGTACTATTGATAGCTTTGGCCCAAAAAGGTGGATGCCATGTTCCTAAACTAAGTAATGCAATTGGTTCTCTAATAAAGTTTTGTTCTTCATCTCAGCCACAGTATTTTGCTGAGTTTAAGAAACCATATGCTGATACCAAATACCATTCTCGCTGCAAATTCCTTAAATGCCTAAGTCATATACTCCTCCCCCTCATATGTGTGTATCCACCGAATAGAAAGACCATATTGCTTCTCCATAAATGCTATGAAGGTCCTAAATGATGAAAAACTTGCTCTTGTACTTCAGAGAGTACACCTATGTGCACCATGAGAAGTCATCAACAAAGATGAGCACATACCTGACCCCAAAAAAGTATGGAGTCACAAATATTATAGGATTAACATAAACCAACTTGAGGGTTGCCTTGGTATGGGAGGCCTTACCCTTAGTAAACAGATCCTAACGATGTTTGCCAAGTACAAAACCTTAACAATCTCCCTCAATGCATGAAATCTTGAAAAGATTAATCACCATATCCTGTGTGCTAAACTACAAAAGACACCTAAAATTCAAATACTCAAATCGTTTGTGCTAAAGCTTGCTCAAAAAGTCAACATGTGCAATGAGGGAGGATCTTGAAGAAGACTCAAAACCATCAAAATTATGCAAATGAGATCCATGATCAACACTCCCTATAGCAATAATAATCTCAAATTACTACATCGTGAGATGTAAACTTAACTATCTTTCCTTCACCAAATTGACAAATCTAATAAACAAGAAAAAGGTTAACAAAAATCTCTGGAATCAAGAGAACATCATTGGTGCAACCATCTATCAACTATAATATGTCTAATCCCAAAACAAGAATCTATAAAGAGTTTCCAATTGCAATCTGAGAAGTACTATTGTTGAAAAATTAACAAAATAGATCATGTAAATGTGTCATATGGTGAGAAGCACCAAAATCAAGTATCTAATCATATGAGGATGTACCCTGCCAAGCCCGTGCACAAAGGGTTTGCTGTTCAATTGTGGAAAAGGACTTGGAAATAAGAATCTTAGGCCATTGCATAGCTTCCCCTAAAGCCTCTAAAATCTGCTAACGTTCGGATTTATTGTGCCCAAGCTTGCCACAAAATTACAAGGATCACTTGTCTTCTTCATCTTGGAATGAAGAAGACTCGCCTAACCTAGAAGAATGAGAAGACATTTAACTTGTAAGCATTCTTTTACTTCCGTTTTGAGGGAAACTCACCACTTGAAGTAGATTTTGTCTTCAGCTTTTGACTATACCTACCTTTGCCCTTGGATGATTGAAGCCACCAATGGTTGGCTCTTAGAACTAGGAAGTGCATCCAACTAAACACCCAAAGATGGGCCTCTTAAAATCAATCCCTAAGGCATACATGGTGGAGTAGAAGGTAGAGAACACCTAAAATGGACCCTTCAACTAATACAAAATCAAGATGTGTTATTTATTTGTTTTGTCTCTTCCACAACCTTTCAACTATGACAATGTCAACTTGAACTTAGCAAGGAAGTTCTCAATTGAGAGAAAATCATTACAAGAGATTGAAGTCAAATCTGCCTTTAGTTGCAAAACATTAAACTCATTAATGGTGCCAAACAAAATCATCACTTTTCTCTGGTACTTGCTATAGCACTCTACAATATGAAACAACAAATTATCTGATTTGTGCAATCCAGTTAACCCCATAGCTTCAACTAACTTGTTTTTATAAGCAAATTTTTCAAACTCTTTAATGAATTCTAAAGGCTTTTCAACCAACATTTGCCATAGTCCTTTAGACTATAGTTGTTGTCTTATATTTGGTTTCAATGTTTGATAATTGTGCAAAGTGAAAAGCTCAATAGCCCTAGGTTCTACCATATTTGCAATCAAACACCAAGAGAACAAAAAAATTTATGGCCACTTAAAGCATGCTTCACATCTCAACACCCCAAAACGTTGTAATTGCAACTCCCTAACAAAAGAACAAACACTTAATGCAATTTTTACAATGGACAAACCTAATTCGTCATACATTGAATTTACAATTTCTAGAAAAATATTGTTTTTCAAACAAAAAATTGGAGGTTACAAACAAAATTATTTGCACTTTTCTAAAAAAAATTTAAATTGTCAAAATTTGACTTTGTAAGCAAAAGTTATGTATGTCACAAAAAATGCAAGAAATGGCTTCAAACAAAAACCAGCCACCTAAAACAATATCTAGAAATATCACCTAGACCACTACATCGTGCTCAAAAAGAGCTTCTTGTTGACTAAAATAAATTGAAAATCTGACATCCGTGGGCAAATGCTATGGCTCCTTGAAAAAAAGCTCCTCCAGAAATTAAATTAATCCTACTTCGGTGGTGCCACTAGCCACAATTGGGCGTAAGCTATGGCTCTTGGAAAAAAAACTCCTCTAAGGGCTAAAAAACTGAACTAAGCACTACTTCAATGGTGCCACTAAAGGTCAAGCCTATAATCAGCAACAATCATTGGTGTTGGGGGTAAACAAACACAAATTTAATCCCCCAAAGGCGCAATAGAACCAAGGGCCAATGCCCCATATGAGCAGCCATTGTGCTTAACAACACTAATGAAACCCCCTGGGCACTATGATGCAATGGCAAGACTTGCATTGTATAGCACATGACAGAAATCTAATGCAAAGGTGACATATGTTGTACCCTATAGTATGGCCAACCAATAAAAACACCTTAAATCTGCAACAAAAAAACCATACCTCATAATGAAGTAGGAAATATTTTATTGTAGATCTAATGCAAGAATCTTCTGAGAATGATACAATGATTGTGTAGTGGTCATACGGATCACACAACTATACAAGTTCCATACAAAAACAAAATTAATGGCCTCCAAAAAAGGCCAAAACTACAATTTCTTCAAACTCTATCGAGTTTAGTGTTGTAGTCAGCATAAAATGCCTATTGATAATATTGGTTATCCGGCAATTTATTATTTGTCCAAATTAAGTTTGTTGTCACTCTCGAGTAGTTATAAGCGTCGGTTGGTTGATGGTTGTGTTCCTCTTGGCAACCATCGGGTCCTTTAAATATGTTGTGTACCGCCAAGGAAGGTAGTAGGATATACTTGGATCAATTGTAATCCTTGGTCGACCATCTCTGGTCTTCTTCTTTATAATAATTTCATGTGCGAATAAAGATATATTTTACTCTTGTATCCGGTATGCATTATTATTTGTATTATTATTTCCTGTATTTAATTTATCAGATATAGCAGTAAACATTTGGCATCGTTGCGTTAAAAGAAATTGGGTCAGCGTTGAGTGATTCATACCCTTAGACCTCAATAAAGGTGAAAAGAGGCCATAGTGTGGTCAAGACCAAGCGATTAGATGATCTTTAAGGATTGTAGAACAAAGAGAACGAACAAGAAGATTATGAGAAACATTTGAGGAAAATTCAGTCGGATGATTAGACCATTTGTTCGTATAGTCAACGTCGGATGAGGAGTAAAAAGAGGGAAATCCCAAACTCATAGGCACATTCCATTGTCTATCCATCTTAGGGGAACCAAGATTTGGAGGATTCGAACCACCAACCCTCGGCCAGAGGGAGCACAGGGACGAGATGGAGCCTTGAAGTACCCAAAGTGTTGGAAACGCTGGAGGTGGACGTATAGAGGACGCGTGCATGGCCAAGAGTGCAAGGAAAGCACCGGAATGTAGCGGTTGGAACAGTCCACCCTGGTCCGGCACACAAGGGAGTAAGCACGCAAGAAAGATGGTGACTTCTCCAACAAGTCTGAATGTGGATCGGCAAAAACTGCCGAAGTTCACAGGGAATGGATCAGAGGATCCTACGTAGCATTGCAAGACGTGCAAAACCATTTGGTTGGCAAGCGGTCAGTTAGATAAAGGCTATTGGTTGAGGGCATTTCCTACAACATTACAAGGAATAGCGATCGATTAGTTTTCAGAATTAGAAGGGAAACACACAGAATAATGGGATAGCCTGAAGAAGGCATTCCAGGAGGAATTTAAACTCTTGAGGGATGACAATGAAATTGGTGCTGAATTCTACAATACCAAAGAAGAGAAGCATGAGAGTGTACGGGTGTACAATCGTAGGCTCAAGGAGTTGCTGAGTAAGATGGAGAACCAGCCAGCCGATGGGTTGAAGAAGAGGTGATTCATCGAGGGATTGATCCCCTCCTTGCATGAGAAGATGAAAGTAGTGCCTCTATCCTCAAATGTTGATGCTTACAATTGGGTGATGGACATCAAGAGTGAAAACAAAACATCCTCCCAAGAGTAGAGGAAGACCGACGATGACGAGAGCACTGAAGATAGTAGCGATGAAGAATTTAAAACACTTCAGGCCCTACGATGGGATATGATAAGAATGATGAAAGAATTTAAGGGTGAGAAAGGAACCAATAAAGAAAGTAATGAACTATGGTGTACTGAGTGCAAAATTGAGGGGCACATGAAGGGTAGTTGTCCTAAAAAGATGTTTTGTGAGATTTGCCAAGTGATGGGTCATTCAATAAAGGAGTGTCCATATAATTTAAAGACTAGAAGTACACTAGTACTCTTCACACAAGAAGAGTCTAGCCCATCAAAATCACAAAATGTATCGCCAGGCGGTTATCGAAATCAACGAGGGCGAAATCAAATACCAATACGACTCTAGAGGACGTCCTATCATACAGTGCCGACAATGTAGTGAATGGGGACACTTTACAAGAGACTACCACAATAAGAAAGACAACATACAATTATTGTGCAAATGGTGTGGAACTGGAGACCATGAAGACACCAACTGCCCAAAGCAAAAGGGTATTAATATGCTCGATGTGGAGGAACAAGACGAGGCAATTTGGTAATCACGAGAGCACAGACAAAGAAGGCAGTGTACTTGAACCCTCATATAGAGAAGGAACAACTCTAAGAAGCTAGGGTAGAAGTTGAACAAGTGATGGCGATAGAAGGAATAACCTCCAATCGAACTACAAGTGTGTCATTGCAATCAAAGTCAAAGAAGAACATAGTTCAGCAGGTTCTACAAACAACCATACCCATCAAGGTGATAGACCTTGTTCAAACTATGTCGCAACTGAGAGTAGCAATTACCAACACAGTCAATGGCGACATAGTTAGCCAAAAACAATGTAAACCACAAGAGGAACCAACAGGGAAACCACCACATGAAGGGAATGAGGCCAATGATCCAATGTTGTTGACGGTGTGCATCGAGAGGACGCGGACCGTCATCGAGATGGAAATAATGGGGAAGAAGTTGACAAACACCATTGTCATGGGAGGATCAAGCGTAAACGTATTGCTAGAAGATACTTGGAAATGCCTTGGAAAACCAACGCTCTGGCTACCAACATGCCAACCAACATAACATCACGTCATTGGGAACATTAATGGCACAAAAAGTAATAATTGGGACGCAACAGTTTTTCTTAGACTTCGTAGTCATCCCATTGCAAAAGAGGGCGTATGACGCACTCCTCAAGAGGGAATGGTTAATTATTGCCAAGGCAAATCATAATTGGAAGCGGAAAACACTCTAGAGAGTGACAAGAGGAAGTATGTCATCAACTTGAAGAACCAGGCGGTGAGTGAAGAACTGGCATCCTCCAGCTCAAAGTTCAAGGGTAGAGAGTTTGGGATGAAGGACAGAAAACAATGAAATCTAATGACGAAGGGGTGCTCGAGCTGGAAGACTACTCTAAAGATGAGACGATTCCTTAAATGGACTATTTCACTGGCAAATGGAGGACTATGAGGTATTTCCGTCAACATGTAATTTTCTTGAAGCGACAACTCTTAGTGAAGGGCAATCGATGAAAGCATGTAAAGCAATGGACAATACATCTGACAATACGGAGATGGAAAATGAAAGTAAAAAGGTAAAAAAAAATCGGCTTGTGGAAAACCAAAGATCGTTCGAAGCATTCCATACTAGGCATGGGGAATTGTACAAGGTCGGGCCATACACAAAAGTGGAAGAAAGTATACCGTACGTAATCAAAGGGAAACCAAACAAGTCGTACAAAGACCGCATGTCATACGAAGGGGGAGATAGTAAGTCATACATGGCACTTGGAGGGTCGTACGTGGAGGCAGCTCACATGTCGTACGAACATGGAAGACCATACGTAGGAACATACTTACACATGTTGTCTAAACAGGAGAAGTGGATGTACGGGTTGGGGCTGTACGTGGAGCCACATGCAATGGAGAAGTCAAGTTTGTATGGGGTAGTAGAGAAGCCATATGGAAACATTAAACCGTACATGGAAAACCAAATACCATACGAAAACATTAAACCATACATGGAAGAGTTGTACTTGAATTCAAGGACACCGTACGAAAACATTAAACCATACGTGGAAAACTAGACACTGTATGAAAACATTAAACCATTCATGGAAAACCAGTCAGGCCCATACGTGAGGAATCAGTCAATGCAATAAAGGTCGTACGTGAGGAGTACACAATACGGGCAAGTGGAGAGGGGGTCATATGAAGAACAAGTAACCATGTCGTATGTCAATTCCAAGCGCACTTGAGGAAAACTTGCAAGTTGTACAGAGAGGGGCCACATGCGCCGTACAAGATAGACCCTATCATACAACAAGTGGTAACAACTTCTGGGTCGTACATTGTGATCATCTCAATGTCATCAATCTGTACGTCATCAGCACATAGTGAACTGACATATCGTCTTGAAATCTCACTGGAGAGTGCGACTTGAATATAATTTTGATATGAAATCGCTATTTTTTGGCTTCATTAGCATTGTTTTTAGTGTCTTAAGAAATCATGAAAAATCATGTGCACCATGGAGTTTTGTGTGGTTCTAAAGGCCTTAATTTGGTCTAGGGGCTGCCCTAGGACCTCGCAAGCGACGCTGCCCCAAGACCCCACTAGGAGTGTTGCCCCCAAACCCCCATTTGATTTGGCAGGTACACTACAAGTTGGGGTTGTTTAGTCCAAGTCATAGTCTACACACTTGTCGTCAATCTTCTCGAATATTATTTGATTTATACTTGTCTGGAAGACAACTTTTTCTTTGGGGGGGGATGATGCAATCGGCATAAAATGCCTATTGTTATGTTTGATAATAATGGTTATCCGGCAATTTATTATTTGTCCAAATTAAGTTTGTTGTCACTCTTGGGTAGTTATAAGCGTGGGTTGGTTGACGGTTGTTTTCCTCTTGGCAACCATCAGGTCCTTTAAATATGTTGTGTACCGCCAAGGAAGGTAGTAGGACATAATCCGATCAATTGTAATCCTTGGCCGACCATCTCTAATCTTCTTCTCTGTAATAATTTCATGTGCGACTAAAGATATATTTTACTCTTGAATCTAATATGCATTGTTATTTGATTTATTATTTCTTGTATTTAATTTATCAGATATAGCAGTAAACAACTGTCAATCTATATCAATTTAGGCCTTCTAAACTCAACAGTGAAGTCTAATTTGGCTTAGGATGCACCATGTGGAAAATCTTGCAAAAATTCCATTGAAAAAAGAAGGGGCTTATAGATTAAGACCTTTAATGCCATGTTGAAGTCACCAAAAGGACTCATAGAAGAAAATCTTCTGCAACACCAAAATAAACTTCTACACGAGAGAAGAATGAAAATGTTATAATGCCAATACTAGTACAATAGTATATGCTGCAATGGGATAAAATGTACATAAAGGACCCTTGTATACATAGGCAAGGGTGAGACATAAGACAACATGAGATTATGACAAGTGTCATGATCCCATAACTTGAGACAAAAAGTAAACACCTTGAGTAAACTTAACTAGCTAGGTGTGAAAAAAACCCAAAAGGGAAACTAGTTAGGAAATAACCCTGTTTGCACCAACAAAATACTTCAACCCAAAGACCATAACCATGAGATATGTAATATAGTTTGCAGCTTCTCATTTGTTCTTTGCTAGTGGTAAATTGTGATGACCATGTCATCACGGTATTTCTACCATTATAATAGCTTATGGCGATGCCACTTTTTTAAATGAACAAGAAGCATACACATCCACATAACATAGAGAACAAAATAGTTGGAAAATTCAAGAAGGTATGCAGTCAAGATAGTACATTTATATGCATCATGACAAAATTCTGTTACATTTTTATACATATCTTACTAGTTTGTCAACATAAGTTGATATATGAAAAGTACGAAGAAAAGGCATTCTCTATTAGGATCACTTATTCCTAACTCTTTCCTTATTATAATAAAGGCTTTGGCCATACATGCTTTGTAAGTCATTTCTTGAGCTATTATAAATAGTCCCATATGCTTGAGAAACAGTAGTTAGCTTGAATAGAACTAATATAATTATAAGGCATAGGCTATTATATGAGCATCCATGAATTATTTGTTTTGAGCATTGCTCAAAGGAAGTTGCCCCCTCAAAGAGGCCAACGATATTCTATAATAAAATTTTGCCAGTCAATAACATATTATTCTTGTGTTTCCGTTTTAGCATTTGGTTTTTTGTACTCTCCGTTTCTAGCTAATCTATTGTAAGGAAGAACATCACATCTCGTATCAAAGCTCTTTCCAAGGTGGAGATCTGTTGCAATAATTTTGCACTCAAGGCTTATACAACTATCATTGTATGCCCTCACCTCACCCTTTCGAGATCTTGGTAAATAGAAAGTAATTAGAAAATTAACGCCATTGAGAATTTTTTCCAAAACTTACCCTTTTTTTGCAGTAGTTTTTTGGTTTTTATGATAGAAACCTTGTATTGGAGGTTTTAAAATATCACAAAAGAATTATCATTCTAAGCAAAATTGGATTCCCCATATAGGTTCTACTGAAAATTGGAGGAGTTGCCCTCCCAAACCACATCATCATATGGCCTCAACTGTCTATGACTTGTGATGCATTGCTAAGTGGTTAGCCTTGAGAAGTTATTCACACCATTCTAGATCTGCCAAAATCTATATATTCACAAACTCACAAATCAAATACTCCTTATGGCAACCTTCCTTTTTCTTGAAAAATAATTGAATACTTTATTCAATAATATACAACATATATATAGAGAATTACAAGACGGTGTTCTAAAAAGAACAAACCATTCAACTAAAGCTAAAAAGCAAAATAACTAAAAAGCTAACTCTGTTTTCTAATAAAAGAAGCAGTAGTTAAACTAAATTAATTAAACAAACTAAAAGAACTAAATGACCATTAATAACATAACTAAAGGTAACTGACTAAAAAGAATTAAATATTCTAATACCCTCCCTTAATGTTCATTCTATCTACTACACCAAGTTGCCCTCTAAATTTGGCAAACTTTGTCAGGCTTAGAGGCTTGGTGAGGATACTTGCAGCTTGATCTTCTGTTGGAATGTACTGCGATATCACTGGTCCATCTTCAACATGCTTGCAGATGAAATGACAATGAAGCTCCACATGCCTGGTTCGCTCATGGAAGACTAGATTTTTGGCTAATTTCAAAACCCCTTGATTATCACAAAACAAGGGAGTAGGCCTTGGTTGAGACATTTGTATGTCTGCAAGCATCCTACGTAGCCAAATTTTCTCACAAGTTGCTTTAACAGTTTTGCGATATTCTACTTCGATCAAGGAAAGAGCTATCGCCCACTAATTCTTGTTGGTTCATGTGACTGCATCTATGCCCAAGCTGAAAACATACCCAGAAGTTGACTTTTTGTTATCAACACAACCTGCCCAATTTGAGTCTATAAAACCAACCAGCCTAGGATCATTCCTTCTATTGTACAAAATGCCAAAATCAAAAGTGCCCTTCACATACCTTAGCACACGCTTCGCTGCAACCCAATGTTTAGCTTTTGGAGCTAACATGAAGCAAGAAATATAGCTCACAGCATCGCAGATGTTAGATCTAGTGGCGGTGAGATAGATGACGTTGCCTAAATGAAGATTCATCCACTACAAGTGAATCTGATTTGGCTGACAATTTCAGCCCTATCTCCATAGGTGTAGATGCAGGTTTGCAATCTTGCATCTGAAATTTATCCAGCAAGCTCTTGGCATACTTTGACTGAGAAATGAATATGTGGCCATCAGTCTGCCAAACCTCTACACCGAGACAATAATGGAGAAATCCCAAATCTGTCATATCAAAAGTCTAGCACAAATTATGTTTGACCTGCGCGATCAAATGTGTTGCACTACCAGTAATGATCAGATCATCAACATAGATGACTAGATGAAGAATATCACCACCAGTATGCTTGACATAAAAATTGGGATTGGAAGGACTCCTCTAAAAGCCTTGATCAATCAAGTACTTATCAATATTTATGCACCATGCACGAGGAGGTTGTTTGAGGCCATAGAGTGCTTTGACTAGTCTGCATACCTAGTGTTCTTTACCAGCAATCTTGAAGCCTGGAGACTACATCATGTAGACTTCTTCCTGCAAATCACCATTGAGGAAAGCACTCTTGGGATCCATTTGATGGACTTTCCATCCAAAAAAAGCTGAGAGAGCAAGGACAAGTTGAATGGTACTCATCTTTGTTGTGGGAGCAAAGGTCTCCTCATACTCGATGCCCTCCTATGAAAAACCTTTTGCTACTAACCAAGCCTTATACTTATCAAGAGTTCCATCAGCTTTATACTTGACTTTATACACCCATTTGCAGCCAATGAGCTTCTTCCCTGGTGGAAGATCTGACAGCACCCAAGTGTTGTTCTCCAAAAGACTATATTGCTAAACTGCCATAGCCTATTCCCACTTAGGTACACCATTAGCCTATGGATAAGTTTGAGGCTCATAAAAACTATGAATGTTAGCCATAATAGCAAAATTAACTGTGTTATGCCTACTCTTGCCTCTAGCTAATCTACCCTCAATGAGCTCATCATCATAAAGATCACCAATGGTCTTGGCCCACCACTTAGGCCGGAGAGTAGAAGTACCAACATCTACTGCAGGATGAAGAACATTACTTGGAATATCTGGAGAAATCTCATCTAGATGTGGATCCGGATGTTCCCGAGGAAAGTCAGGTGGCGCAATGTCATCCCTGGGAAACCCCACAATTGTAGAGTCAACTGAATCCCTCCCATCGGGTGGAGCTAAGGGAAGGCGAACACCCAAATCTAGAGCCTTTGTAGGCTGATCCTCAAAGCTCAAAACAGGAGAAGAAGGCTGAAAAGGCCCTCGTTCTTCATCAAATACCACATCTCGACAGAATATGAGATGATCAGTGTCAACATCAATCAACCGATAAGCCTTATGGTTATCACTGTAGCTAATGAAGATCGATTTCTGACTCTTGGAACCCAATTTGGTGTGCTTGGCATCTGGAATCCAAACATAGGTTGTAGAGCCAAAAACTTTCAGATAATTGATTTTGGGCTTCCTGCCAAACCAAGCTTCCTTTAGAGTCATCTTCTTAACAGCCTGTGTGGGAGACTAGTTCAGAAGATAGACTGCAGTGAAGACAACTTCTGCCCAAAATTTCTTTGGAACATTTCTATGCTCCAACATAGACCAAGCCATCTCAGTGATTGTACGGTTCCTGTTCTCAACAACACCATTCTGCTAATGGATGTAAGGTGTATTAAGTTGATGCTTAATGCCATGTGAAGCACAAGAAGTTGGTGAAATCTGTAGAACAAAATTTCCCCCCATTGTCGGATCAAAGAGTGACTATTTAACAGCTAGACTCTTTTTCCACTAAGGCCTTAGACTTCTAAAACATGTTGAACACCTCTAATTTCTGCTTAAGAAAATACACCCACATGCATCTGCTGAAATTATCAACAAACAACAGAAAATACCTACATCCAGTGACTGATGGAGTGTTCATGGGACCACACATATCCGCATGAACTTACTGCAAGACCTTGGATGCTCTCCAAGCGTCTCCATCTGAAAACGGAGTCCTATGTTGCTTTCCAACCTGACAAGCTCTACAAACTCCATGTTTCTAAGTCTGAATCTCAGATAATCCAACAACTAGATCCTCCTGAACCAACTGAGAGAGATAGTGAATATTTTGGTGCCCATATCATTGATGCCAAAGATTGCTGGTTTAAGTACTCCTCGCTGCCATGGCGTGCTCCTGAGAATCACACGAATCAACAAGTCTATAAAGACCATGATCCTCAATGCCAATAGCAACTGTAGTGTGAGTCTCCCTATCAACAATGTTGCACTTGTGCAACCCAAAGACGACATCCAGCTGTAGAGAATGATGGATAATATGACTGACTAACAGCAGATTGAGTGCCATAACTAGGACAAAGTATACATCGAGAAATATCAAATCTCATCCACCAAACGAAATCTGAACATTGCCCTTTCCGAGAACAATCACTGAATCAGTGAAAGGCAAGTACTCTCTAAACCAATCCCAGCAATGTGTGAAATGCCGAGAGGCACCAGAGTCAATGTACCAGGTTGATGATTTCACATCATCAGATGGGTGTTGGGCCATGAATGCATAGAAAGCAGATTCCTTCTGGTCGAGATGCATGGCAAAATTGGCCTTCTGCTTAGACCCTCCCTGTTTAGATTGCATGAATGCCAACAACTTCCTGCAATCTTTCACCAAATGGCCAAACTGGTGACAATAGTTACACTATACACTCTTTTTCTTTGAAGGCTGTTGAGGTTGACCTTGACCTTGTCCTTTCTACTGGAAGGAATGAGCTTTACCCTTGTTCTTATCTGAAGCTTTGGCTATGAAGGCTTGTTCAATGGATGAACTAGCACTACTTCCAAACTATTGCTTCCATCGATCCTACTACAAAAGCTTGTTGCAAAGATCAGGAAACTTCAGATCAACACTAGTAGAAGAGATATTGAGTGTATCAATGAAATGCTCGTAGGATCAGGACAAGCTTTTCAACGTGATCACTACCATATCCTCTTCCTCCATGGTTCAACGGTCAACCAATAGCCTCTAACTAGTCACAGATGTCCTTGATCTTCATAAGATGTGCCTAGAGAGAGGTCTTCTCATCCATCATTATAGAAAACAGCATATTCTTCAAAAAGAAAGCTCGCCTCTTGTCAAACTTGTTAAGGATGTAGCCTCATTCGGATTGAAGCAAGCAATATATTATGAGTAAAATGATACCTACATATATATGTGGTTGAATAGAAATATATATATATATATATATAATGAAAGTAACATTAACATATTATCATTTTATCCAATGACTTTCAAATCATATTCGATATTATTACTATCGAATTGTTATTGTTAAGCACGATAGTAGCGAACGCGATAAGTAATTTGATGCATAACTAACAATGGTTGACAATATATAGTGAAGCGCTATGGCTACGTAGGGTCATGACCCTACGTGGCATAAAGCCACGTAGGGGTCATGCCTCTACGTAGACATAACCCTTCACCGATATACATATAACCAATGATATCGATGCTTGTTGATAATGCAATCAATAACAGTGGCAATTATGTTATACAGCAAGCAGTCGATAATAGAATCAGTTATTATTTTGACAGAATCAAATATATATATCAGATATACATTGAAAGAAAAGACTATTGTTTTCTCTATCACTGATCTATATTCCTTAACAAAACTTCATGAAGATCCTTCAAGAGTTCCCCGATCTCTTTAGCTGTTTTCCCTCAAGGCACCTGAGGGAGTTGATCATCGCTGACGGATAACTTGATGAGCATGACAGCCTCTCGATTGCGCTCATCAAATTTATCCTAGTCTGAACCTGTTGTTGGAGGACAAGTAGTCGTGCCTAGAACAATCTAATCAAAGCAACGATACTCAAAAATCGTCATCATGCACTGTTTCTGTTAAAATAATATTAATATCTTCTATTTTTAGCGGTCATCTTAGTTGTCGACTTATTTAGCTATTTAGCTTTTTAGTTGACTTATTTAGCTTGTTAAGTTAGCTTTTTTTATTTTTTAGCCTTTTAAGCTATATTTAGTTTTTTAAGTTTTTTAGCTTATTTGATTTCACTTTAATGACTAGTTCTATTTATAGAACATCGTCTTGTAGGCTCTATATATACGTGTGTATATCGTTCAATTTAATCATCCGATTATTGAATCATTCGTTCAATTTATTTTTCATGGTATCAGAGCATGATTAAAAAAATTTCAAAAAATTATAATTCTAAAATTACTTCTTAATGAAATTTTTTTTAGTTAATTTTTTTTTATAAAGTTTTTTGTTCCATGGGAATACTTGTTTAATCACGAGCTAGGGTTTTTAAAAAATTCGTGAATAGCAGATTTTTCGTGGGTTCGTCATTGAAAGGGTTTTTGGGTGGTTTTGTGTGCAAGGTCTTTGATTTTCGATGCCCGCAGTTATTTTCCACGCAATTTTACACAATCTGAATTCTTCGGTTTTGGAGGTCGTGTTTTATCTGTGTTTTACGAACTGCGTGAGAGTCTGAGCATCGGGGTTTGCAGACTACAACTTGGTTTTTTTTACTTTCGAAAATCGCAATTTCATTTGGCAGCAGCGGCGAGGGTTTTTCGATCTGGTTTTTCCGGCGAAGGCGACATCCAAATTCGTGTGTTTTTGTGCGCAATTTTTTCGCGCGCCCTCCTGCTCGCGTCAGCTCCTCTGCAACCTCCGCGGCGCGATTTTGGTTTTTCTGTTCTGCGTCGGCGTAATCTATTACTATGGGTTTTTTTTGGAGCCAATATCGCGTTTTTTAGTCGCGGCGACCTTTTTCCGACAAGGATTTATTTGCTATCTGGTTTCACGATTTTCAAAAAAACGTGATTTTTTTACGATCCGCGGATTTGGCTCGACGGTATTTCGTTTTTTTTTGGGCTCGGGTTTGACTTTGCACGACAAGGGTTTCACGCCCGCCGACTCTGCGGGTTTCGCGATTTTTGCAGCTAGGGCACGATTTGTTTGTGCCCTCACAAACTTTTGGTTTTTTTTATGCAGATAATATTTTCTAGTTTTTTTTTTTTTCTTTTAAAAAACTAGGGTTTTTGCAATTTCTTATCTGACAAATCAGAGTTCTTGTTTTGCAGACTTTTTGGGTTTTTCAGCAAATTTTCTAGGTTTTCCAAAATTTTCCGCCTTGGGTTTTGTGCCAGATTTCTGCCTCCGGAGCTCATTTTTTTGCTGATTATTTTTCTGTGACCTAGGATTTGCAAGAAAATTTCTGAGTTGTCAGCAAGCTGTGCATTGGAATTCATGCCTCGATTTTCGAGCCTAAGTTTTCAACGTCTCGATATTTGTCCTGGTTGTTTCTATTCTAATTTTTTTATTAGATTCTTTTGTCTCGTTCTTTGTGCCTTCACTAGGTCGACCAGAATCAACCTCGATTTTTGTGATGGCATCTTTGACCAACATCATGTTGGAACACAATCAGAAGTTCAACGGCCTCAACTACAACACCTGGAAACAGCGCATGTTATCGATATTTGAATATCGTTGCCTTGATCAGATTGTTCTTGGCAAGGTTCCTCGTCCTGCAGCAGCAGGTGAAGATGAAGACAAACATGATACGAAGAATCGAGAGGTTCTTCAACGGCCTCAACTACAACACCTGGAAACAGCGCATGTTATCGATATTTGAATATTGTTGCCTTGATCAGATTGTTCTTGGCAAGGTTCCTCGTCCTGCAGCAGCAGGTGAAGATGAAGACAAACATGATACGAAGAATCGAGAGGTTGTCATGCTTATCAAACTCTCAGTCACAAATGATCAACTCCCTCAAGTGCCTTCAGGTAAAACAGCTAAAGAGATCTGGGATCTTTTGAAGGATCTTTATGAAACGTCCAACAAGAGCCGAGCTTTCTTTCTAAAGAATATGTTGTTTTCTATCATGATGGATGAGAAGTCTTCTATCCAGGCACATCTCACGAAGATCAAGGAGATCCGTGACCAGTTGGAAGCTATAGGCCGAACCATGGTGGAAGAGGATATGGTAGTGATCACACTGAAAAGCCTTCCCAAATCCTACGAGCATTTCATTGATACTCTGAATATCTCCTCTACTAGTGTTGATCTGAAGTTTCCTCATCTCTGCAACAAGCTTCTACAGCAGGATCGATGGAAGTAGCAGTTTGGAAGCAACGCTAGTTCGTCCACTAAACAGGCCTTCACAGCTGAAGTTTTGGATAAGAACAAGGGTAAAGGTCAGTCCTTCCAGCAGAAGGGGCAAGGTCAATATCCGCAATCTTCAAAGAAGAAAAGTGTACAGTGTAACTACTATCACCAGTTTGGCCATATGAAGAAAGATTGCAGGAAATTGTTGGCATCCGTGCAATCTAGGCTGGGAGGGTCTCAGGAACAAGAGTAGGCTCATGTTGCAGAGCATTCTAGAGAGGAGTCAGCCTTCTATGCTTTGTGATAAGCAAATTTCCTGTTTGGTTGGTTTTCACATTTTTTTCCTCAAAAATTATTCGCAGGGTTTAGAATTTTTTCCTTAAAAATTATTATTTGTCATCTGCAAAGCTTGCGTGGGATTTCTAGGTTTTCACGATTTTTTCTTCAAAAATTGTTTGCTGGTTTTTTACGTTTTTTCCTCAAAAATCATCTGTAATACACGAAGTTTGCGTGGGATTTGTGATTCACGAAGTTCTCTGGTTTTGATCGATTTTTCTCCTCAAAAATTGTGCTTTGTTGCAATTAGTTTTGGGTCGCACTATCAGGGCGAACATCTGCAACCGTGGTATCAAGCAGTCTGTTTAGGAGTTGTTGGAGCAAACAATGCTCAATACTCTTTTGCAAAAGGGCTTGCTGATTTTTTCCTCAAAATCATGGCTTTCAGGCTTCAGTAATTCGCGTGTGCCAGACCTCTAATTCGCGTGTGAGGGCTACATTAGCTTGGATGGCTTTTGGTACTCTTGGTCATTTACATTCTACAAATCCTGGGAGGGTCTCCGTAGTAGCAACGTGTTCTTTGCATTTGTGATCATAACACCTGTAGTGTCTTCAATAGGGTATTGAGTATGATGACCATTAGGGAGGGTGTTAAAATAATATTAATATCTTCTATAATGGTCATCTTCTATTTTTAGCAGTCATCTTAGTTGTCGACTTACTTAGCTATTTAGCTTTTTAGTCAACTTATTTAGCTTGTTAAGTTAGCTTTTTATTTTTTAGCCTTTTAAGCTATATTTAGCTTTTTAAGCTTTTTAGCTTATTTGATTTCACTTTAACAACAGGTTCTATTTATAGAACATCGTCTTGTAGGCTCTATATATACCTGTGTATATCATTCAATTTAATCATCCGATTTTTGAATCATTCATTCAATTTATTTTTCAGTTTCCAGGTGTTGTAGTTCTAACCGTTGAACTTCTGAATGTGCTCCAACATGTTGATCAAATATGCCATCACAGAAACCGAGGTTGAACAAATCAACTTGGCGAAGGCACAGAAAACGAGACAGAAGAATCTGATAAAAAAATCAAAACGAAAACAAGTGACAAATTTCGAGGCTAAAAATCCTGGCACAATTTGAGACACGAATTCCAATGCGTAAATTGCTGAAAACTCGGAAATTTTCCTACAAACCTCAGGTCACCAAAAAGAAAAATCAGCAAAAAAATGGCACAACTCCTGGGGCAAAAATCTTGGCATGGAACCTGTTGACATGTTTTTTATGACAGCGTCTAACACAGATAAAGTTACCAATGGTCACTTCACTCTCTCTTGATCAAAGTACGATTGCATGCTAAGATTGCAGAAAGTTCAAACAATCGACTCCAAGATTCCTTTATGCTACGAACATGACTCAGTTGGCTGATGTGATTGCTGGTAATCCAAGGGGCCTTACGTTTGGATCGTTCTTTCACTTATTTGTTGTGGCTGGAACTCCATCATCAGATATGGCAATTTTGCGATGCTTCTGCTTCGAATGGACTAAAATGAACTGAAAATAAAGGGGAAAGGGTTTAGAAGGATCTAAATCTATTCCTAAGGGCAGTGATATCAACAGTTAATGCTTTGGTGGACAAATTCCAAATAAACCAAGCTCTGCTTCGCCAAGATTAACTACAACTCCGCAAGAACCGGTGCAATCTTCTGAGGATGTTGAAGGATTTTCAAATCAAGAAAGTGCATTTGAATACCCAGAACGGCGCAATCCAAACGACTGTCCACAATCAAACTTAGCACAAGTTCAATGGCTCGGGCTAACTTTACACTGCAACTTACAATCAGCAAGATGCAAAAAGTATGAACCATGGAAATTCATCAGACACCATTACATTCTCCATTGAAATCAAAGCACTTTATCTAACAACTGAGAAAATAAAATTCTACTCTAAGTGAGGAAGGTGAAACATGCAAGTCTTGAAAAAATAACTTTAAGTGGACACCATTAGAGAATAATATTTCACTGTTATTATCTCAAAACTTATTGCAACAATTTCATACAAGTCTCCCTCCTGTTACAAATAAGGGGGGGTCACCCCTTTATATAGGCCTCAAGCTATGATAACATGCAAACCCTAATTAGGGTTTCCCCAAAAGATTCTCCACTCAAGATGCAACAAGGTGGGAATCAACAATAAATACCCCATAAAGCCCATATACAATTAATTACAATCCTACCAAAAATGGCACCCATAAAGCATTAATTAACCATTACATTCAAAAAGTGCCCACTATGCAATGAATGTACCCTCGTGCAAAAATCGCCCATGATGCCATAAATGCACCATCATCTCCTGAACGTGACGGCTGCATGCAGAAGGAATCTGTCATAATGCCATAAATGTGATGGCTGCATGCAAAGAGATGCTTCATTAATTCAGCGTGCGTTGACTTGGCTGCCACTTGGCAAGAAAACCTTGGAGAGAGAAAACTTCAAGAGAGAAGAATTTGATCCATGAAGAATTTTCTTGAAGTTTCTCAAACTTTCCTTGCTCTGGAGGAGATTTTTAATGATTTTCTACCATCTATTTTTTAGGAACTTTCCAAAAATAGGGTTCTAGGTTCCAAAAGAGAGAAAATTCTCCTACAAATCCAAATCTGAAACAATTTTGAAATTTGGATGTGATTTGATGCCCAAAAATGGATTTTTCAAAATTTTGCCCGAGGGGAAATTTCTCGTTCTATTCATCTTCGTTTCCTTCCTTGCCTTGGAATTTTCATCTTCTTCCTTGGGCGAAATTTTCATGTCATGGAGGAATTTCATCTTGGAAGGAAAATTCCTTCCTTACCTTCATTTGGCGCCCTCCTTTCCCGGAGCGCATTTTCTCCATGGTGAAGGAATTTTGATGTGGAACAAAATTCCTCCTTAACCTCATTTTGACCTTGATTCTACTTTACCCCTTGAGGAAGGAATTCCTCCATGCCTTAGCCAAATTTCACATTTCCCAAGAATTATGTCCTGAAGGAAGGAATTTCCAACACTTAGTCAATTTTCACTTTCCTGGAATTTTGTCCTGAAGGAAGGAGTTTCCAACCCTTAATCAATTTTTCTACTTTCTTGGAATTTCTTCTTCTTGGGCACAATTCTTCCCTGAGGAAAAAAAAATTTTGAATTTTGAATTTTTCTTCCTGAACCTTGATTTTTATGTCTTATTTCCAACCTTGGGCGCATTTTGGAACTGGACAAGAAATTCTGGAAATTTGTTCCTTGAGGAAGGAATTTTTGTGCTCTCTGAATTCATCATATCCACAAGGAGCTTTTTGACCAACTTTTCACAACTATTTTTTAGGAACTTTCCTAAAATTTAGGTCCTGGGTCCAAGAGATAGAAAATTCTCCTACGAATCCAAATCTGCAAAAATTTTAAAATTCAAACGATATTTGGTGTCTAAAAATGGATTTTTTTTTAATTTTTCCCAAGGGGATTTTCTGCTTTTTCAACCCATTCCTAACCTTCAATTTCCTCCTTGACCCTTGGATTTTCATGCCTTAACAAATTTTCAGTTTTCCACCTTAGGCATGGAATTCCCTATGTCTTGGAATTTCATCATTTCCTTGATTCTCTTTGACTTAGCCATTTCAACATTCTTCCTTGGCCAGGGTGCAATTTCTCAAGGAGGGAGGAATTCATGATTTTTTTACATTTTCCATGTATTCTCCATTTTGGCGCCCTCTTGAGGAGTAGGGCAGATTTTTGCATAATGGGAGGAATTCATGATTTGTTGGACTTTCCTTCATCCCTTGGATTTGGCGCCTTCCACAATGCTAGGGCGGAATTTTGCACAGGTGGAGGAATTCTTGATTCTTTCAATTCTTCCCTGACCACTCCACTTTGGTGCCCTCCTAGGGAGTAGGGTGGGATTTTCCATGTGTGGAGGAATTCATGATTTCCTTTCTTCTTCCTGACTTAGGTGAATTTTTGGGCCTCTTCCGGATCAAGCTACCATATGTGGATTTGATGTGATTTCCCAGACAGACAAATTTCTCGAGCTTTCCACTTCAAGAATGGGCTTCCAATACTTAGCCAATTTTGACTGATTCTATCTGCTTTTCAAACCTTCCGGATTTAGAAGTAGTCATGAATGCTTGATCTTCATTACCTGCTTGAATGGTCCTATCAGAAATAAAATTTCCAAAAATAGAAATTTCAGAACGTCAGCGTAGACCCCAAAACAGGACACAGGAATGACTTACTATAAATAGAAACTTACTAAAAATAGAAATTACAAATAGTAAGTTTGATTTTTGGCAAAATGAAGACATTCCAGGACTCGGTAAAATCCCTGCAAAAATTGGAAGTTTCTAAAACTAGAAAGTTGCTCCATTTTCGTTCAAATTTTACTGGGAGTCTCCTCAAAGGGTCTTGATTCTAGTTCCATGTTCATTTTTTCCAAAGCCCTAGCAGAAACCCCTAAAATCTAGGACTAAAGGCAAAAACCCTAAAATTGACGAAACAGGCCCTAGACTTCACCAAAATCACTCAAACGAAAAGCAGACTTGACCAATCAACCCCCCAAACACCTGCAAAGCAAAGAGACTAGAGAGACTGCCACCAAAAGACCCCAAAAACCAAAACACAAGATCGAGAGGGCCTAAAAAGTAGGGGGGCCCCATCTGGAATGGGGCAATGTGTGAAAACGTCACAACAAAACCCAAGACGTGAAATTTTGAAACACCCTGAAAAAATTTTAAATGCCCAGAAAATTTTGCTAAGAACCCATAAATAAGAAATTTTTTGCAGACCTACAAGAAAACCAAAAACCCTACGTCGGATTTGTAAAGGCACCAAAATCGTGCCCATGGAATATTCTAGGCACAGAACCCAGAAAAATTTTCTAAAAAAAAAGCAGAAAATAAAATCCCTACTCAGCAAACAGAACTCATCATGAAGGCCACAAAAAGCGCAAAAAAATGTGTGGTTAGGATTGCAGCACCCAGAAACATGATTTTCGCGGGCATAAAACAAAAAAATCCAACGAAAATCACACCAAAAAAAACCTACAGAAAACCCTAACACTCAAAAACATCACACGTGTAGTAAAAATCACAAAAACTCGCGAGTGAAAGTCTACAAATCCGCCCAGTCTTGCCGCTGGAAGCACAAACGCGCAGCCCAGAAAAATCGTGCGGCCAAAAGAGGGCTCCAAAGACGCGAGGTAAACCTGAGAAAATCATTGCTCAGAAGCACAAAAAACACAGAACATGAAAACAAAAAAACATGAATCAGATGCATAGAAAAAACGAGTTTTTTAAAACCTGCAAACCCCTACAAAAAGCCGTGAAATTCGCCATGCAAAAAAAAAAAAAAAATTGACCACGAACCCTAGCACGCCCAGACAAAAAACTTTGAAAATTTTCAGAATTATAAATTCTCCAAAAAAGTTCTTGCTCTAATACCATGAAAAATAATTGAATATTTTATTCAAGAATATACAACATATATATAGAGAATTACAAGACGGTGTTCTAAAAAGAACAAACCATTCAACTAAAGCTAAAAAGCTAAAAAGCTTAAAAAGCAAAATAACGAAAAAGCTAACTTTGTCTTCTAATAAAAGAAGTAGTAGTTAAACTAAATTAATTAAACAAACTAAAAGAACTAAATGACCATTAATAATATAACTAACTAACTAAAAAGAACTAAATGTTCTAATGTTTCTCTCCTACCTCTTGTCCCTTCTAGCTTTGGAAGCAAGAAGAAATCACTATCAACGACCATATTCTTCAAAACAACTAAATTACAAGGCATAGCAATATATGTAAAAGGATTTAAATAGCACCACCAACAGATATTATTTTTTAAATCAGTAGAATACAAGGCCAGCAATGCATGTAGAAGGATTTAAAAAGCACAAACAGCACATGACTAACAATTCCAAATCTCAGTATTGTAGAGAAAAGTGGAATGAAGATTTGCCTAGAGGAATCTAGAATCAAAAATAGTCTTAAAAATATGCTCTCCAAATGATTCAATAGTGAGTAGCCATCTAAGAGTGGAAATTTATTTGGATGTGTGCCCCATGGCCCAAATTTTGACTTCCCTAGGTTTAATAGCAACAATCCTACTATTTAGCTTTATAGAGTTGAACAATACTTACACAGTGAATAGAGTTCCTATTGCATTCTTCCCCTTGGAGAAAGAAGTTATCTACCGGCATCTCAAGTCTCATGATGAACCCGATTGGGTAACTTTTTTCACACAATTGTTAGTTTGGTTTGACCCTAAGGCCTATGAGGATTTTATTGGTGCTCTTACCAAACTCTATCAAACTAGCACAATTTGTGAATATTAGATCGAATTTGAGTCGTTGGCCAATCACACACAAAGTTTATCTATCACCTTTTTCACAAGTTGCTTGCCTTAAGGATCCAATCCACTCTAAGATCAAAATGTACAAACCTAATAACGTGATGGAAGCTTTGAATTTGGTAAAACTCACATTGGATAAGCTTACTACTCAGCATCATTTTTCAAATACTAGTCCCTTCAACAACACCATAGCACCACACCCTCTTCTACAACAACCTCCAAAAACCACTTCCAACAAACCCTCACAGAAGCGGAAATGTAAGCTCAACAAGAAAAATGCTATAAATTTGTGATAAATTCACAAGGGCCCACAAATATGTAGAACAAAAGCTATATCTTCTCGATGTCAAGTCACTTCAAATATTGAGGATTGGGAAGATGCTTTAGAAATCTAAGAAGAAGAATTGTCGGCTACAATTCCTCTCCTATGGATGACCAAATTCTTGTCCATGCCCTAGCAATGGCAACTACTACTAAAACTATAAAATTCAAAGTGTATTTCAAGAAGATTCCCCTCGTTATTCTCATTGACTTTGGTAGCACACATAACTTAATTGATCCACAATTAACCAAACAAGCTAATTGCTTTGGGTATTAATGCTCCAGCCTCAAAGTTATGATCACCAATGGTAGAACTTTGCATTGTAAAGGTAAATGCCAAAATGTTTGGGTTACTATAGGGAACTGTAACCTCCATTCAAATATGTTTTTCTTAGCCTTGGGCCGCTATGATGTAGTTCTCAATGGTTGCATACACTTGGCCCAATCTTGTGAGATTTATTTGCACTTTAGATACATTTCTCTGATAATTGGCAGAGATACACACTGAAGGCTCTTACCCCTCAACCTACCAATCTTATCAGCTCATCTCTAATAAACTTCTTAAAAAAAAACCCATAAGATCATCACTTAAATGTTCTCAATTCAGTTCAGTTCTCCATCCAATTCTAGCCCCCTACAAAATTGAACAAATTTTGGATAAACAAGCCACAATGTTTGCCAAGCCTACCAAGTTATCACCTCAACATCTTGAAGACTATCACATTTAAAGCCTTCGAAGGAGTGCACCTCCTAACCCTTACAAGTATTTCTTCCTCCATAAAATGGAAATTGAAATGTTAGTATACGAGCTCCTTAAGGCCAATGTCATTCATCCCAACACTAGCTTATACTCTTCACCTATTTTTCTTGTTTGCAAAAAAGATGGATCTTGGCAAATTTGCATTAACTTCCATGAGTTGAAAAAACTCACCATCAAGGACAAATTTCCTATTTCAATGATTGATAAGTTACTTGATGAGCTTCATGGTGCTCAATCTTTCTCCAAATTAGATCTATGCCCTATCACCAAATTCATATCAAGGAACAGATATTCCAAAGCCTTTCACACTCATGACGATCACTCTGATTTTTTTGTCATGCCATTCGGGTTCACTAATGCCCCATCCACCTTCCAAGGATTGATGAACAAACTCTTTTGAACCCTTCATAAATTCATTTTGGTCTTCATTGATGACATTTTGATCTATAGAAAAACATGGCCAATGTCTTGCAACACATTGACCTAGCACTATAGCTTGTAGATAATCAATTGTGCTAAGCACTCTAAGTGCTCCTTTGGTAAAAAGGAAATTGAGTATATTGACATATTGTCTTCCCTATTGGTGTTTGTGTTAACCCTAACAAAATTCAAGCATGAAAACATGGCTACAACCCAAGCACTCAAAAGCCTCCATGCATTTCTAGGTCCCACTAGCTACTTTCAAAAACTTGTCAAAGACTATGGAAAAACTGTCACTCCATTGACTGCCTTGCTCAAAAAGGATGCCTTCTCATGGAGCAATGTAATAGAACATGCCTTTGAGGTCCTCAAGTAGGCTATGTGTACAACACTTGTTCTCAAAATGCCCAATCTCTCCAAACCATTTGTCATTGAAAGTGATGCTTGCACAAATGGCACTGGTGTTGTTCTCAAGAAAGATGATCATCTCATCACCTTCACCAACAAAGTCCTATCAAGATGCATTTCATTATGCTTCACCTATGACAAAGAAATGATGGCCATCTTACATGTTGTTAACAAGTGGCAGCCATATTTAGTTGGTAAACATTTTTTATCAAAAAAAATTATTAGCACAGTCTCAATATTTCTAATGGGTATCCTCCTCAACTCAACAAAAATGGATCATCAAACTCATGGAGTATGATTATAAAACCACCTATAAGAAGGGTAAGGAGAACGTAGTTGTCGATGCTCTCTCCTACCAATTTGAAGACATTGTGTCCCTATGTGCAATTTCTATGCCACTTTTGGACAAGATGAAAGATCTTCAACAAGAATGGCAACTAAACCCACCCACACAATGTCTCACCCACCAACTTTCTATAAACCTTGCTTCATCACCAAACTACTCTTGGGATGGACAACAATTACAATATTAAAGATGATTGGTTTTACTTCCCAACTCTATTCTATGTCATAAAATTAGTTTTGAACTACATGAATCTCCCTCAAGTGGCCCTTCAAGGTTTTTAAAAAAGTATAAGTGGGTTGATTAAAATTTCTTTTGTCATGGACTTAAGGAGGATATTAAGTGATTTGTTGCTAAATGTGATGTGTTCCAATGTCACAAGGGTGAAATAGTGACAACTCCAAGCTTGCTCCAACCATTGCCTTTCATAATTGAATTTGGACAAATATTCCAGTGGATTTCATTGAGGGCTTTTCCAAGTCTAGCAAAAAACTAATCGTATTTGTGGTGCTAGATCGCCTCCAATTATGCCCATTTCTATGCCTTGGCCCACCTCTACACCTTCACCTTGGCCCAAACCTTCCTCAATCAAATTTTCCATTTCCATGGAATTCCCTCTTCCATTGTCTATTTACAAGCCACTTTTGGAAATATTAAAATAATCATTCAATGGAACTAGCACAACATTGAAAATGTGCTTTGGCTACCACCCCCACACAAATGGTCAAGCTAAAATAGCCAACAAATGCTTGGAAACATATCTACAATGTTTTGCATCTAAGCAATAACACCATTTGGTGTTGGTTACCATTGACAAAATCATGGTACAACAATTGTATCACACTACCATGAAAATGACCCATATGAAGCAATTTATAGGCAAAAACCGCCGTCTCTTGCATCTTACATTCTAGACAGCTCTCCAATCAATGCAATAGACACTGCCCTAAGCACACATGATAGTATTCTTCAAATCCTTAGTGAAAATTTCCACATGGCTCAAAACCCAATGAAGCTACAAGCTCATCAACATTGTTTTGAACATGATTTCCAGCCTAGCAATATAGTTTTCCTCCAATTCAGCCTTATAAATAGTCCCCCTAATGAAAGGTTGTCAAAAGCTTGCCCCTATGTTCTATGGCATTTACAAAGTTCTTCTACAAATCAATCCAATAGCTTACAAGCTAGAACACCCACCTTCCTTGCGTGTTCTTGTTGTCTTCCGCGTCTCTTGTTTAAAGAATGTTCTTTGCCAACATGTCACTGCTCAAACCATTCTTCCTGAGCTCAATGCTGAAAGATCCATCATTCTGTAGCCAGAAGCAGTCTTGGATACACACTCACAACAACTTTGCACTCCCTAAGGTCTTGATCTAGTGGCACGGCATACACCCTGAAGATACTACTTGGGAACCACTTTACCAGATTCAACAACAATATCCTTCCCTTTTGCTGAGGACAAAGCTTCTCAAGGGGTAACTCCTTCCTTATTGTAATAAAGGCTTCGGACACATATGCTTTGTAAGTCATCCCTTGAGCTCTTATGAATAATCTCATATGGCAAGGGAAATAGTAGTTAGCTTGAATAGAACTAGTATAAAAATAAGTCAAAGGCTATTGTATGGGCATCCATAGATTATGTTGTATTGAGCCTTGCTCAAAGGAGATTGCCCCCTTGAAGAAGCCAGAATTATTTTGTGATGTGATTCTGCCCATCAACACAATTTTAATCCTGTGTTTCCATTTCAACATTTGTTTTTCTCTGTTTCCTGTTTCTAGCTAATCCGTTACAAGGAGGAACATCACATCTAATAACAATAGAATGTACTAAGCCCAATTAGGAAGATCAAAAAAATGAATTCAAAGCTCTTCTAGGAGATGGACCTGTTTAAAAAAACAATGTGTGTCCATGACTCTGTTGATATAATCTATAAAGTGCCTTTACTGTAAATATCTGTAATATAACACAGTACAAGTTTTTACAGTAAGACATTCCACACGAACTAAGAAAAAGTGGCTTTTGAAGGCAGTGAGATTCATACCTTTTCTAAGCAAATGCCAACTTAAAATGCTTTTTAATTATTTCAAACAATTTAGATTCGTTTTTAAAATATGACACTCCAACCAAGATGCAGTTGGTTTTTTAATCCCGCCACTCAGAAAAATGATTGATTAGTTTAAGTACATTTATGTCCCAAGATTTACCTCTGCCTATATTATTTACATCAATTGCAGCATTTCTGATTCATAATATTAAGCTACACCATAGACTAAGACAACAGGTAACAGTATTAAAATTGTTTTAAAGAACATGGTGTAAAATGATAGTGAGATTAACGAGCACACCTTTGCAAGAAGAGGCTTTGCTTCTTCTATGACTGAACCAACCCTTTCTGCCAAATCATATGTTTTAGTAATACTTATGTCATCCATTTGCCGACCAAGCCTGGTAAAAATTCCAACCAGCTCATCCAAGCTGACACCCTGTTCGCCTTTAATCCTCTGTCTGTCACAAACAATCAATCCTTCTTTGCTGCAATCAGGATCAAGAGGGCCTGCTGTAGCATTAGGAATAGGCGGGCGTGGCGTGATGTCAATTAAAGTTTCCATAAGAAGACCAGACTGATTCACCTCCACAAATGAATTTCGAGGAATAACAATTCTATCATCCACAACCTGTAAAAAAGAGTGCTACTAAAGTCAGGACCAGCAGACCTAAAGGTATGAGAATGTCCTGGAGTCAATTTAAGAAAGAAGGAAAATTAGAAACTGCCAGTCTTATGTTCTAATTAATACAATGCATGATTTAATTCTTATAATAGGAAAAAAAATGTGCTTAATATTTCATAGAGGACTAACCCATTAATGGGATAACTGAAAAAAAGTATTGAGATTAGCATTATTGTGGAAACCACCCGTGGAGGACTTTTTTAAACTTAATTTTGATAGTACTTCAAGAGGGAATCCAGGACTGACTGAAGCTGAACCCCTCATCAGTGTTGAAGTTTGGATCAGATTTATGTAGGTTGATATATTTTTTAATTTTATTTGGATATCACACAATATTCTGTCTAATGTAACAGCTTATTGTCTTACAGATTGCTGCCGTTTACTATCACAATAATATTGGCTGCAAACTGCTCTCTTAATGATGGCGACTGCTGAATGTAATTCCGATCTGCAGAGCTTTTCTTATCTTCACCGTTTTTTTGTTTCACAGTTTGCTTCCAACGATAGCAAAGTATTTAAGCAAGTGATCCACAAAGGAGTCGTGACTCCCATGTGGAGTCACGTCGGTGTTTATGGCCCGATGCATATCCCACGATAGTATCGTCGGGTTCTTAAAACAATTAATCGGTCACTTAAACCATTTGTTATATGCAGTCAAACACATCATATCGGTTAGTCTCTAATGAAATAACATAATTATATATATTATTAAATGTTGAAGGCCTTAAGGCCAATTTAACATTTAATTTTATCCGACTGAAGCTATAAATCATCAACAATCAGATCCTCTTCAGGGTAAATCTTAAGAGGTGGGCCATTCTTTCTAGGTTCCTGATCCAATTACAACACTCAGATAGAAGGCTTCGTTCGAAGGCATCAATATTGCAGCCTCAGTAGGCTGTATGAAATTCATCATTGAGGGCAATTCCCAGGTGATTGCTGCAGGCATGATCAAAAGGGCTGCTAAAAGTTGGACACTTAGTAACTGCCTTTCAGAGGCATGTCATCTATGTGAACATTTTGAGGCAGTCATCTTGCTTCACTGCTTTAGAAAGTGCAACAAGGCAGTGGACCTTTTGGCTAATGCAACCTTCAACCAACTCCCCTTCTCTACTGGGATTAGAGATAATTCAGAGGAATGGGAAAGCCTCCTTCACATTCTTTCTGTGGATTCTTCAAAGTGTGTGCCAAATTTCAAGTCCCCTCCTTGGGGAGAGTTAAGTTTTAATTTTGGCCATTGTGTGTGGAAACAAATTTACCCGGGCTTAACAGATCATCCCTGAGCAAAAGGTTTATCATTATTTGTTATGGATAGTTTGCTCCTCACATGGCATCATTTAAGATAGGCTGACCACAGCTAGCATTTGATGTGCCCCTTACAGTTTTCTGCACATGCAAATGGGTGTATATCGTTTGCTATTCCTTTCAAGAGGTTAATAGCTTCCTTTGCAGGGTTGTGTGGCCTGTTCTCAGGCTCTCTTAAAGATGCAGCAGCACAGCACATGTTTTCATGATTCCCATTTAAGATGGTTCTGTTTCTAATCGACAGCTCTGAAATACAGTAATACTTCTTCAATTCTGAATTTGAAGACCGTAAAGGTTTTCAAGCTCATCCTTGATCGGGTCAGGATTGGAAACACAGGTATTCTCAGAATCAGGGCCTCATTTGCAGCTAATTTCAAAGGAAAGCTGGATGCAACTCAGCCATCAAAGAATGTGTCCTAAGCAGAGTTTTGTCCACAGCAAACAATTTTACTTTGTGTAAAAGTTCTGAGGAAGATAGTGCTAGAGCAGAAGAAGAACCACCAAGAACTACAGCAGAGAAAGTTCTTACCCTCCAGAGAGAAAGTTAAATGGTTTAATCTCCGAAAGCGGAATTGGTTTCCTTTTGTCAAGATCTGCCAACGTATTTAGATGCTCTGTAGATAATTTGCCATGAGGGGTGTTTGGGCACATCTAATCTGTTTTCCTTTCCCGCACATTCAAAAGAGGGCTTGTTCCATGCAGAAAAGTGATTTTTCTTAAAGCATGGTGTGTAGTTGTTGATGCAGAAGCTAAGGCAGAAACAATGGAGGACATGTAATGTGTGAAGCATACGCCCTTTCACAAGTAATAGAGCTATCTACTAATCACAGACTTGATAAAGCACTTATTTTTATAGATTAAGCATGTACTTTTGTTTGGTAGTTCGAAGGTCGAGGAATTTGGCTGTGGACATTTTATCTTTTTGTGGGGTCAGATTTTGGGCACTTAGGCCCTGCTCCTGTCAGAACATAGGTTTTTGGATGGTCCATAGTTGACCACTGGAAGCTGTATTCGGTGTCTGGATTTATCCAGTTATTGTATTTTGTATTGTTTTCTATTATCTTATATGGGTGAGGGCACAATAGAACTCTCAACTTATCGATGAAAAATACTATATTTCATATAAGGCAATAATTCAAGTTAAGGTAACTCTTTTTATCATATTTCAGAGTTGGATGATCTTTTACTTAGTCCAATAAAACACCCATTAACTTAGGTTAATTTGTATATCCGGTAAATGTCAGAGAGAAAGAAGCGCTTGATGCTACATGTAAGTATTTTTCATCTGTGAAGGAATTGAAATAATAATTAGTTGTTATAGGATAAAACATGTCCAAAACATCAAGAGAAACAGTTGGGAAAAGACTTGGAAGCTATTATTTCATAATGAGTTCATCATCTACAAAATGATTTACAATGTGCATATATACACACACTCGGACAACAGTGCATCGGCAGCAGTTGCTTCTAAAGAAATATTTTCAGATGTCATAAGAAATGGTCTAGTAGATAACTATCAGAATTTGTGGCAGTCAAAATAGAGTAAAACACAAATTTAATCATTCGCAACTTTGAAAGAACAAGGAAATTATGTCCTCCAAGACAGCTTGAGAGAAAAAATAAGTGACGGTCAATGAAGATATATGTCCTTTAGAACATTTGCAAAGAAAATGTTCTGGTTAAGATTTTGAACTATTGCCAACTTGAGGATATACTGATGTAAATATGACGCCAATGACACATGGCTTGCACTCTCTCCAGCTTGCATGTACTCTGGTGATGGTTATAGTACAACTAAAAAGCAATGCAGTAACCTGCTGGAGATTGTGTTGTAATAGTAATATGGGAGCCTTCAACAATATATTGATTTCTAACACGTCCCATATGTTAAAGTTGGGTATGTGTTAATGCAGCTTTGTGCACTTAGCTTCAAGGAAAGTGGCATGAGAGAGTGGTTAGCTTCTCAGCTAAAGAATGGTTCTTTAGTGTGAATAAGATTTGAAATTACAATGACGGGAGGCAGGGAAAAGCATCCCATCAATTTTTATCGTACACACTTCTCTGCATTACAATTGGACATTCTGACATGATTATAATGGAGATTAAGTGATGGTTCACCCGGATTCAACTCCATATTTTCGTTTCGAGGCAATCAATCTCTCATGACCGTGATACACTGCAAAAACACCACTTGAATGAAAATACAATGGAGATGCTCAACCGAGTTTAGGCTAACACAAATGCCAAGAGTGGTTTGTGATATGGAGAATGAATACGTATGGGGTATGTCAGAAATGTAAACGGGCGAGAAGAGAAACAGAGCACGAGTAACAGAGATAGAATAAACCTGGATTGTGGCATCAATTTTCTCAAGGCTGGGCTTGACTCTGACAACACTGCCAACAGTAAAACCGCGGATCCTGACGGGTGTCCCAACTGTGATGCCGCACGCTTGGGAGAATTCGACAACTGCCTGATATTTCTTGGAGCGCGAGCGCAGCTGAAAGCCCTTCAACCACACAACAGTGAATGCCAGCAGCACTGCCCCCGCCATCATGAAAAGCCCAACTCCCGCCTCAACTATGCTCTTCTTCCCAAATCCAAAATTGCTCAGTGGCTCCACTGTCTGCCTCCACAAATTTATTGGCAGACGAAGCATACTTCCTGTTTCTCTTTCTTCTCGTTTTTTGTTTTTCTGCGACAAACCAGAATCCGCACTCGCATCACTCTTACATGCCCTTGTTCTTGTGCTTCTGAAACTTGTCTTGATAGAAAGGCCTCTTGAGCTCATCAATCCAAACACAAACTTGGGAGAAGTGGCTTGTCCATTGATCATCAGGGCTTTACAGCTACTCATTTTGCCTGTTGATTCAAATAAATTCCCGAAGTGCTTCATCGACTAATACATGCCGATATCTGGGAAGATAATCCCCGAAGTTATTCCCGGTTGAGGGGCCCAAATGCAAAAGGGAGCTAATACACAGGCCCTCTGAAGTATCGCACGACGAACACACTGAGAATTAAAAAATGTGATCTCTGTGAAAAAAAAAAGGTCTAGGTATTTCCTTTATTATTTTTGCGTAGATCAGCATTGTAAAAAAAGATAAAATTGCTGGGTCTGATGTTGCTTTTGGTTTTGCGGATATTGAAAAACTTTATTCCGTTTGTTTAAGATTCATTGCGAATGTTCATTTAGATCCCATATGTAAAAGAGTTTAAAGATAATTTAAGTTTGTAATTTTCTGTTCTTTATATTGTTTGGTCTTATGGTTGATTAAAATCATTTATTCTTTTATTTAAGAAGTGTTACGTAGTAGTCCACTTTTTATCTAAGGATTAAGGCTTTCTTCTCAACATTTCTGTAGGTGTGTTTACCTTACTTTCCTCTACAATATTGGGAAATAGAGATTCTTTAGCTACTGGTAATGGCATAAGTATGTTTCATTGTATTTCAAAATAAACAATTAATTATGAGATTCCTACATGTTCTCGTTTTTGTATTGAAATTGATCTTTCTACGGGTCTCCCAACAGAATTTTCTCTAAAAGTGGGCAAAAGGTGTTGGAGACAACCTATTGATTATGAAAAAATCCATTTAGATGCAGGAGATGTTTTTTCTACAAACCACTTTACGCAACAATGTCAGAGTTCATTTGTCTAAGCTTGAAGAGGGGATGCCCTAAGTAGTAAGCCCACTTGGTCAATTGAGTTTGAATCACACTATTATGTCATTCCTCTAAGTGGTCAAAAGGATGTGGTTTCTTCCCAAGCTACCTCAAAACTACTTCAAAGCCAAGCTCCTCTCCTCCACTCACTATACATAACCAGTTTATTGATGGTTTGTATAAGGTTTCTCCTAATGATGATATCCTTGTGGCCATTCCAATCCAATCAAGCAAATATTCCATTGAGACCACAAGTGTTGAGCTCTCCCAAGGTTCACTGTTGACTTTAGGGAATGTTCTTCAGGGCAATGAAGGTTGCTCCAAAGGAAAAGCTAATCGAAATTAGGAGTCTTCCCCTCATGCCAAGAATGATTGGACAAAAGTAAAGTCAAAGAAGACCCCCTCTCAAACACACAAGCATCACATGACAATAAGATTAGCATAGAAAGGAAAAATATATGATTTTGATGCACACCCACTTACAAACATTTGATTTTGGTGCACACCTATTCATGGGTCGATGCAAATTTTTATTGTTATTTTTATTTATATAGATGGGAGTGGACCCCTTGTCCACAATTTGTCTAAATAAAATAAGCTTCTCAAGGTGATATTTGATATTAAATTAAAAGTGACAACTAAAGTGCAAAAAAAATATTAAAATAAATAAAAAGCAAAATTATTATAGTCTCCCTAAAATGTAATTAAAATAAGTTTTAGGAAGAGAAGGTATTCTTGATTTTTGAAATTTTATTAAAACTCCAATTGTTGAGGTTTTGCAGGTTTGTTCAACAATATTCCGAGGACAAAAACCCTAAGGTGATGGTTGGTTTTAGAAGTGAAAAATCTTCCCTAACCAATACAATGTGATTCATTCATAGCCACAATTCATGTGGAAAAGATTCAGATTGAGCTTTGCTTGTGTGTTGAATCAAAGAAACATCTTCCAAGTTCAAAAGATTCACATGTATTTCAAGTAAGGATTTTGAAAGACATGATCTTACAAATTGAATTAAAATTTACGAGTGAAGATTGAGATGTCTAGCATAGAATTATTGATATATTTTTTTTATTAGTGTCTAGAACATAAAAATTTCACAACTAGTGGTTTCAAAGTTATCATATGCAAGATTTACTTGTTGTTGCTTTTGGATTAGATTGTGTTAGTATTTTTTGCATCAAAGTTTTGAATCATAATCTATGATTCATCATCGGGATGATAAAGACCTTAAGGAGTAGAATAATGGCTAGTTGCAGACCCAGTGTGACTAAAAATAAGAGGAATATGGAGAGGGGAGGGGAGAGGTTACACATGGCAAGAAGTGGTTGGGTGGAAGAAGAGTGAAGATATAAAATTAATTACATAAAGAAATAGTAGAGGAAAATAAAGCAATTTGTTAAATATTGAAAACTAACTATAACATTAATAACAGTAAGCAAACTAGATAGAAAGACAACCTAAAAAGAGAGAGAGAAAAAATGGTGCAAAAATATGCTAATAGCACACCTTATTTACCTCTCTCTCTCTCTCTCTCTCTCTCTCTCTCTCTCTCTCTCTCTCTCTCTCTCTCTCTCTCTCTCTCTCTCTCTCTCTCTCTCTCTCTCTCTCTCTCTCTCTCTCTCTCTCTCTCTCTCTCTCTCTCTCTCTCATAGTTTGACTTTCTATCTAGTTTGCTTATTGTTATTAATGTTATAGTTAGTTTGCAATATTTAACAAATTGCTTTATTTTTCTCTATTATTTGTTTATGTAATTAATTTTATATCTTTACCCTTGTTCCATCCAACCACTTCTTGCCATGTGCGACCTCTCCCCTCCCCTCTCCATATTCCTCTTCTTTTTAGTCACATTGGATCTACAACTAGCCATTATTCTACTCCTTCAGATGTCTATCATCCTAGTGATAAATCACAAAGTATGATTCGAAACATTGATGCAAAAAATACTAACACGATCTAATCCAAAAATAGTAGCAAGTAGCATAATGGATTGTGGAAAACTGATATCATCAATATGCAAGATTATCATATTTTAAAATAGTAGTTAGGGTTTGAGGTTCCTTTGGTTGGTTAGGTTAGGCATCATCATCTGGAACATTTGGCTTGAGCGGAATAAAAGAATATTTCAAGATAAGGTGAAAGAAGCTCAGAGGGTTTGGGACATGATTGAGAGCTCGCTGAATGAGATTAGTGATACCTTGAATGAAGAGGAGATGGTGTGGGCAAATGCTTGGCTCGAATGTAGATGGTTGAAGGGGGTAATTTTTCAACATAGATCTAAAGAGGGTTGATTTGGAGGCTCTGGAAAGGGGGTGGATTAAGTTCAATTTTGACAATGTTGTCAATTTCAATCATGGCAAGGTTGGTGGTGGAGGTGTTTTTAGAGATTTTGAGAGGCAACCAATTGGTGTATTTTGTTATGAATTTGGTCATGACTCAGACAACATGGTTGAGGTATGGGCCCTATGGTGTGGCTTGACTCTTGCTCATGACAAAGGTTGGAACAGACTTTGGGTGGAGGACAATTCTAAGTTGCTTATTGAGGCTTTGGAAGGTAGGGCCTTAAATCATCAGTAGATAGGAGTTGTTTTGAATGTCATATTTGTTATTTTGAAAGACTTTGTTGCAATCCACTTTTCTCATATCAACCACTCTTAAAATTGTGTTGTATATTGGGCAACTAACTTCGGTGTGAATCTCTTTCCTCATGAGGTGGTCAACGATAAAGCTTGGTGGTATGATTTTTCCTACACTATCTTTAAACTATTGCAAGAAGATATCAAATATCATATGCCTTATGTTGGTTGAGACCTTATGGTGTTGGGATTATTGGTGTTGCATCCTTTGATTTGGGTTGTCTCTCATGTTTTCCCTTGCTCTCTGTTGTGCATTGTTTGATTGTTTTCACTTTTGGCTCTTGTGATGGTTTGGTGTCACATGCTTTAGGCAATTGCTTGATTGTGTCTTTTTCTTGGTTCTTGGATCCTAAACCAGGTTTTATACAACAATAAAAAAAAAATAGTAGTTAGGGGGGATTACTTGCATCTCCACTTTGGTTCACCATACTACCATAATACCAAGTTACGTAGCTAATTTTAGAGATTTTTCACCCTTGTTTAAGCTACATTTAACTATTGGTAGCTATCATTAGTAGTGCTAGCACACATTTGTATGAATATTATATGGTCATGAGGTAGTTATGCAAGTATAAAAAGGGATGTGAAAAGAAAACAAGAACTGTATAATTAAAGGCATGGGAGCTGGACAATATAAATTCCCTTCAACATGTGAAATAACAATTATTTGGGGATTGGGCCTAGTGCGAGAATATAAGGAGGTCAAAATTTAAATAATTATAGGTATAAAAAATAAGTGTTATAACCATCATTGTTTATGTCATCATCATTAATCTCATCATTGTAGAAACATGAGTTTGTGTTGGCATTAATGTTAAACTTGTTGGCATGGAAGATCAATGGTGTCATGAGTTTATGTTGTCATTGATGTCAAAGTTGTTGTCATTGAATATTGTTGGTGTTGTCATTGGTGTCACATTTGTGTGTATTGATGATAAAGGTGAAGAAGAAGTTGTAGATGTTCAAAAAAAAATTCAATGTAGTTATGGTCATTGTTGTATATGATTAGTGCTTAATATGTATGGTTCGGAAATGAGTGTTCAGATGTTGTTATGATGTCTAGTGGTGATACTCAATGAGTATGTGTTGTTTCTGAAATTTGACAATAATGGAAGCTGAAATATGTAGGAAAGAGTATTTAAAGTCTTTATGTAATAATTCTTCCACATTCCTCTGCATTTTCAATTGGTGTCTTGCGGTTTGGGTTGAATGTCTATGTTTTCAAGTCCTCATTTATTCAAATATTGAAATTAATTGTTGCAGACTATTGATAGTGAGGTTGTCTGGCAAGACTAGTCCAAAGAATGCTCCACAATGTTGGTTCAAATGTTACAGCGTGAGCCTATTCATATTGCTCATGCAATGTTGTATTTCAAAATTCAAGTGTTGGTTTTCTCTACAAGTGAATATATGTTGATCTATGGTTTGGAATTATCTGTTGTATTGGTCTTTGCTCAAATCAGTTGCTTTATCTTATTTGGATCATACTCTTTTGGTCTAGATATGTAATGGAGGTTGAGTTAAAGTATTGTTATGAGTCTTACCATGGCGTGTGAAAATTTTCATTGAGTTGTTTGCATTGAATAACATTTTTGGGTTGACTGGTTAACATGGTTTATTGTTTATCTACATGTTATGTTTGATGTCAAATTTGGAGGATGTGTTGGCATGTACAGTTTATTAGAATCAACTTAGGTAGACATGTTGTGATGTATTTGCATCCCCTTTATCTCTTAGAGAGGACTGCATTTAGCATAATTGATCATGGTGGCTGACTTTGTGAAACATACGCTTATTTTGTTTGTGGCCAACCTAATTGAGTGTTTTAATGAACAAGTTGATATAAATTGATGTGTGGATGTGTAAATTGTGGTGTGCATTGATTGAGGATGGTGTAGAAGTATATGTGTGGAAACAAAAGTGAAAATATTAGTTTGTGATGTGATTATAATCAAGAGATTCTACTCAGTTCAATTCATCTTTTCTCTATGCTTACTGGAAGATAGTAAGTCATTTTGGCAACCTTTGCAAATTTGTCTCTTGCCCCTAGATCATGTGTCTTAGTATTGCAAGTCCTTTGTATCTTTCCTTGGAGTAGTGAGCTTCAGTTTACAAGTCATTTGTATCTTTCCCCAAGGTTGTGTGCCTGAGGTTGCAAGTTCACATCAAGAGTGGTGAGCCTCCTTGGCCTAGAGCCTAAAACTTGTAATCTATTTTCATATAGCAATATAGTTTTTACTGTGGTTTTTCCCACATTAGGTTGTTCATGTAATGTTTTGGTGTTCATGTGTTTGGTGTTTGGTGTTTGTTGTTTCATCTTGCATTGATGGTTAGTTGGTTTAATGATAATTGATAAGAACTTGTGATTAAAAAAGTTCAAGGATGTGGTCAAGATTGATTCATCCCCCCTCTCGGTCTTGTGGTGTGTTCAACAATTGGTATCCAAGGAAGGTTCTTAAGATTAACCACTTGAGGAAGGTTTGGGATGGCATAGGAGAATAGTTACAAAGTACCAAAGTTTGATAGCACACATTATTCCTCTTGGAAGGCACAGATGGAATATGGTTTAAATTCTCTACCAGTTAGAATATGGGATATTATTAAGACTAGTTATACTGCTCCAACTAGTAGTCCTTCTTCTCCAAATGAGGTCAAGGATCATGAAAATAAGGCCAAGGCAAGCAATGTAATTGTCAATATTTTGAGTGACTCAGAGTTCTTGAAGGTCATGGGCTACAAATTTGAAAAGTAAATATGACCTAAGTTGAGTAGCATTTATGAAGGAGATCAAAAGACCAAGCAAGTCAAGATCTGGAATCTAAAGTATAAATTTGAGACACTTAGGATGTCTGAATATGATAATATTGAAGGTCACTTGCACCTAGTGAATGGGATAGTAAGTGCAATCAGAGGTATTGGTAGAGAATTGAAAGAAAATGAAGTTGTGAGAAAACTAATGAGGACACTACCTAGATCTTGTAAACCTAAGTTGTACGCTATTGAAGAAAGCCATATAACATGGATACATATACCTTGGATCAACTTTATGGACCACTCTCTACCTTTGAGATATCAAAGTTTGAGGAGTTGCAAAATGTCGAGAAGGAAGGTACATTCAAAGTCACTAAGAAGATTGAAGATGTACCTAAAACAATCAATGATCCAGATGGCAATGAAGCAAACTTTGTGAGGAGACTAAATAAAGGATTTGAAAAATACAAAGGTAAGTTGCCCTTAAAATGTTTCGATTGTGAAAGAATTGGTCATTATGCTACTAGATGTACTTTCAGGGAAGATGACTATAAGAGATTGAATGATGATAACAAGAGAAAGGATAATTATAGAAGAGATGATAGAAATAAAATAATAAATGGTTGAGGCAAGCCTAAAAAGGGTTTTTTTCAATTGAGACCTATTCCTCTAAAGAAGAAGATTGTGATGACTCAAATGATGAATCATTATTTTTTACCATAAAAGAAAAGGACAGTGAAAGGTTTGGCACTCCGCATTATGAGAAGAATAGTGAAAGATTCATGAATATTGACTATAAAGACTGCACTGCAAAGTGAAACCTAAAGCCTACATGTAATTGATTTTGGATGCTCAAATCGTATGACAGTTAACAAAAACACATTCACAGACTTTGAAAAGTATGATGGTGGATTAGTGAAGTTTTTTGGTGAGGAGGTTGCACCTATCTATAGTAAAGAAACCATATCCATTAATGGTAAGCATAATACATGTGATGTTTATAATGTTCAAGTTTTGAGATATAATATTTAGAATGTAAGTCAAATGTGCAATGTAGGCTACAAGCTCGTATTTCATGGATCCAAATGTGACATCAAAAGGGAGGTTCTAGAAGGTTAGTTGCAAAAGTTATAAGTGTTAGTCTTGTGTGAATATTGGTGTCATTGATATCAAACTTGCTATCCAGTTTCGATCGGACAGTATATGCAATTCAGTATTATCCGAATTGGTTCGGATGTTGTATGCAGTCAGTATGTGTAGTTTTTGTTATAAGAAGGTGTTGTGATGCAATAAGATAGAGGTGGTATAATGAAGTGATTTTTGGAAGTTCTTTGTGTTTTGGAATTCTGAGTTCACATTGGTCCCTGTATTAGTTACGTGTTCCAGTATCAACTATTTTGGTCATGTTAGTTGTATCTCTTCAAGTTTCATGTTGTGGTATTCTTGGTATGCATGGAATATGTATCTTTGGAGTTTGGAGATGTTGTGCTTAAGTTTTGTGATAGTGGGTCAGTATCTTTGGGTCTGGATGACCTTGTCCCATTCTAGTAATCTTGGTGTATGCATTGGCAAATGAAGTGTGAAAAAAGGAAGCGTGTAGAGATCTTGCGGGGGCCGACGTGGTTGTCTTGTTTATGTTTTATTGGATAACATGTTGAGCTTGGCCAACACACTATCTCATGTTTATGTCCTTTGGTGTGTGTGTGTGTGCGTGTGTGTGTGTGTGATATGTGTAATATAGAAAGGAAGTGTATAAGGTGTGTGTATGTGAAAGAGACAACGATGAAGAAAAGTGTGAAGTGTGAGTTGTAGACAACGAAGGTAGGACAACAATCAATTCCTCATTTATTATCAGGTACTGAAGGTCTATATTTTATCTCTACTTGAGACATGCCAACCAATGTGACATCATTTGATTTCAAAGCTACATTAGCTAGAAACTGAGCCATTATATTTTTTGCTCTCTCAATCCAGTCAATAGAAAAAGCATAAAAAAACTCAATGGAATCCCACACAACATGTTTGTATTGTTTGATCCTCTTATTCTTAGCAACATATTTCAACCTGACTTGAGAGACCACCAACTCTGAATCTCCAGAGACTTTTAACATCTTAATTCCATGCTTGATTGCAATTTGTAATCCTAACAATAAAGCTTCATAAACGGCAAAATTATTTGTACATTCAAATGTAAGCAGAAAAGAGTATTTGAAAGTTCTACCTGTGGGAGAAAAAAACAAGACACCAGCACCAGATCCTTCTTGAGAGCATGTGTCATCAAAGCACATTTTCCAAAGTCCATTTTGCTCCTTTTGTACTTCATCTACAATAGGATTTGTGCTTTCAAGCAATGGATTAGTCTTTTCAATAGTAAAGTTACCCATGTCAACATCACAAAAGAATGTCGTCTGACTAGGATCTACCCTTTCTAACACTATAGATGCTCTTGGTTCTATATAAAATTTTACTTCTCTCCCATTTACTGGTATTGTAGCATAAGAAAGATCCAGTTGAACACTTCCACCCATCGCGGTTTCCCATTGTCTAGACAATAAAATTCCATATTTAGGTAAAGTGTCTACAACCAGAATATCCATTTTATACACTGCTTCAGGGAAATTGGCCAATTTCACTTCTACATCTTTCATAGTTCCCACCACTAGGACTTCTCTACTATCCATTGCGTAACATTTACCAAATGAAGTATCAATCCATAGTCCCAACTCCTTCATGACTCCATATGGCATGACATTAGCTGCAATTCCAGAATCTATCATGCAATTCCTAACCAGCCTGTTATTTACAAAGAGAGTCAAATAGAATGGATCAACCTAGGATGAATTCTGTGTAATTTTAGTACCTACATACACTTCAGGGGCTTTTGTTTCCTCAACCTTAGTCTTGTCACTTATATCTTTCAACCTACTATTTGGTTTTGTTGACACATCTGAGATTAGGGAAAGTGCAACACTGCTATGCTCCTCAATCCTCATCATTTCTATCAAAGGAGCTGAAACCTTCAAGTGTGACAAATTTTGGGCCATATCAAACTTTGGAACATCTAGCACAATTGTTACCTTGCCAGCAATTGTTTCTTTCTTTGGATTCTTTTCCTTGCTGTTAATAGGCATAGTTTTATCATTGCTACCAACCAAAAAAAAAATTCCATTCCTGACACTTTCCTTCATCATTCTCAAGGATGTTAGCTTGCCCCCTCTATTTCTCATCCTTATTATTTAGCTTACTAATATTTACCCCTTTAAGAGTACTAGGTTTGTCTTGGTCATGATTTGGGTTAATTGCCTGACTTCTCAGGTTATAGGTGCTCTTAGGCTAATTTACAATAGCTACGGTACAAGACCTAATCGCTTCTTCAACACTAGGCCCCTCCATCCTAATATTTACATCAACATCATTTACAATATTGATAATCATACAAACATCCCTATCTGAAAAAGGTATAAATTGTGGGTGATGTCGTTGTTTCTTACAAATATCAGTCCTATTAAATTCATCTTCAGAGGAATGGAGTTACATTCCTCAACCTCATAGGGGTGCAATGATACCATATTAATAGTCTGCTCATGATGATTACTTCTGTCAACTTCACTACCTTGGTGCCCCTGTGCGAAAGTAGACTTAGGAACTTCACATTGATAATGGGCATGTGGCAAATTACATACTATACACCACAAACTTTCCTCAACCTTATGTGCCCCTGGTATTGTTAGAGGGTCAGGGGTATCTTTAGTATTCGAGGTTGTAGCCTTCTGAGCCTCTTGGACAGGTTTACTATCTTTCCAGTTGGTATGATAAGGCATGTCATAAAATCTCATCTACTTCTGGAAACCTTGTCTATCTTGGGATGACCCCTTTTCATTCTTAGCCACCTTGTAACTCAAATATTTAATTGCACTCATAAGCCTATCTAATTTATCTTCCTCATATGGTTGTCTATTCTGAACATTCTTGGGATTTTGCAAAATCTTGACCTCATCCCTCTTACCAATTTTGCTAGCAGCTCTCCTATTATTCTCAATGCTTATAGTAGCTTTGAAGGCATCTGTAAGAGTTGCAGGCTCTCTAGATCTCAACTCATAACCAAATTTTAGATCAAACGCCTTCAAATAGAAAGCTAAACTCATTGCATCATTTAGAGCCATGTCATGAGGTATATTGTTCAATACTTTTATAAATCTAGCATTAAAATCTATAACCATTTCATTTTGGTTTTTCTGGATGGTTGTAATTTCACCCAATCTGAACCTTGGGTCAGTATGGTCACCATACTATTCTCTAAATACCCTCTAAAAATCATGCCAACTAGAAATATGCAAGTTGGGGATCCTTCTATACCAATCCCCAACATCATCCACTAATGATTGCATAAACAATTTCATCATGACATCCTCATGCTCAATCTCATAATTATCAATGACATTCAAAAAAGGTCCTTAGATGGCCTTCACTTGACAATCCGCTACATCCGGAAAACTTTGGTAACTCAGATCTAATCTCATTCTCCATTGGATTAGGATAACCTAGAATACTTGTGAAATATAATTGTTTGTACCTCTCCATACAAATTTGGGGCCTCTGGAAGGGATTACGTACCTAGCTGAGGTTGACCATTATGAGCATTCGGGTTAGGGTTGTTTTGTATTGCATTCATTTCATTGGGAAATTGATTTGGGGGTTGAGCATTTATTTGCGGTAATGGTAAAGCAGGTTGCACATTAGCACACTGGGGATTCACAACATGGATCTGCTGTTGGGCTAGCAAATTCTGAAATTGTTGCATCAACTGCTGATATTGTTGTTGTTGTTGTTGTAATAACTATTGGTGCAATTGGTTTTGTTGCAAATTGACCTGAGGCTGTACCGGGAGTAAGGAAACTTGGGGTGCAGAAACTATAGGTATTATTATTGGCGTTTCCAAGACAATGGAAGTTAGCACGTGTAATAGCACTAGGATGAGTTGCTTGGGGCACACTATTATGACCGGTCAACAAATCTACAATAGGAGACTGAGCCACATCTTGTGGAACAAAGCCGGGAACAACATTATGTTGGCCAGAATTAATGTCTTTCTTATCTAAAGAACTAAGATCTACCATCCTTTTCAGTAACTCTACTTTTATAATCAACATATATTGCCTTGTATATTCCTCCTCCAACTCCTTAACCTCCCTTTTAAGTTCTGCATCAGTTAACTCTATTGTCTTAACTCCCAAAACTGTTGCTATATCAACATCAATGACAATAGCTTTTCCTTTATCCAGGCTTGATACCTCAGTATTTTTAGGGAAACTTTCATGTACACTCGCCAAAGCTAGACTTATCGACAACCCAATAAACAAACTATCTTGCTTACCACTAGTGATGGCTTCCTTTTCTCTCCTAAGTTGTTGCTTACGGGCCTCTTCATCCAATTCCGCTTGAAGTTGTTTTGCCATTTGCTCAAGCCTTGCATAAAACTCATCAACCCTCTCTTGTTTCCTATTGGATCCACTCAAAGATGCTTTGGGTGGGTCCGTATAAGAATTAATCTTAATACCCTCATTTTTGTCATAATAAACTTGATTGCCATTATCATCCATATAGTAATATGTTGGCTCTTTAGGAATTTCATAATAATACCTACAGTTTATAGGAGAAGGGTCACTAGAAGACAAACTCATATAGTCCACCAAAGGAGTGAAAGAACAATCCTCAACAATATGTGAATCTATTTAAAGCCAAAGGAACACAATTATTTGAGGAAGATGGTGGCTTACCTCTATGATTCTTCTGTCTCTAGCATTGGTTGCCTTCATACAAGGGTTGATTTGGATGCCCCTGATGTAGAGATCTTCTTCCATACATCTTCTTTTACTTGCAGAGTTGCAAAACTACACTGGACTTGAACCTTTCAGAGTCACCACCCAAACTTGGGAACTAAGGATACAGATAAACAAGCACAGTGGAGAACAAAACAAATTGGAACACTGACTCTTCAGACCCAACACAAGACTCTGGGGTAGAATGATGGATAGAAAGCAACCAAAAAACTGCCCAACATTTGATTAAACACGACTTCTACCAAACATCCCCAGCAGAGTCACCATTTTGTTGGTGTTTTCCACCTAGTAGTCAAAATAGAGGTATGGGCAATGCCTCAATTTACTCACCATTCTGAGCCAGATGACCAACTAACAAGAATTACGAGATGAACGAATTCTTCTGCACTTTGGGCTCTACAAAACCCAGGCGGGTATACCTACTAGACATTAATGAAGATAACACATTCCTTGTTGAATCTCCTCAACAAGCAGATAACTCTTAGAATTTGACACCAATACAAAATAAACCTGTCCTAAGACATCAATCCATTCTTTAGTGGAGTCATTTTGAATTCTAAGGAAACAAAACAAAAAAACAAAACTTGAAGTAAAAGATATAAAAGATTTTCAGATCCAGTTGTCTAAAAGATCACAACAGAGAGCAAATCAATGTTTTATCTGGGCTACAGAGTCTATTTTCCCTTAATTTTAACAGCTTTGCAATCACTCACAAATATAAATGCCTTACATCCATATCCAATAGTTCATACCATGAATCATACTCACAAAATCTCCCCCATTTTATCACCCTCTACAACACCCAGCAGGATTTTAATCTTCTCCTTGAAAAGAACCCTAACTAAGTGAATACACATTCACATATGACTGCGAAGACAATTCCCATTTATCCTTAATAAATATAAATCATGAAAAAGCAACAAGATGCACAAAGAGACAAAACATAATATGGTTTTCATTAATTCAAAATTGCGAACACACAATTTAGGAAAATCAGTTGCACTCTATATCCAAAAACAACATCTAAAAATATATTAGTCTGCCATGAAATTTTAGAACCCTTTGTCAGTTAGCCCTAATTTACTTTATAGAACAAGGAGAAAAACAAGCTTCAGTCTAATGACAAGCATTAAAACCACATTACAACGTTTGAGAATATGCTGCAGTTTCTTTTTTTTTAAAATCTAAAACAAACAATGCCAAATCTTAACAACACAAGGGATCGACCTCTAACTAAATATGCAACCGCTTGTTTTGAATGATCGTCAATCATAACTAGGAGCTAGATCTTCAAACATCCTTAATTTAACAATGCTTCTCATGCCAGCTATGGACTACAAAACTAGTTGGCCACTCCACATCTTTGATTAGCTATACATAGTTACGGGCTTCCCTGCATTTATCATTTATAACAACCCTTACACTCGTGACAAACTTAGAGTAAGCCACTTCACTTGCAATTAGTTTATCTATAGCTGAATAGTATACGGGTTCATTTATATAATTATTTTCAATTACCCTTTGAACAACAATATTAATCATTCCTTCATGTTCCTCTCTTCATTCATCAAAAGATTTTAACTTTGAATTATCATTATGAAGGGAGGCATAGTCCAATGCTTCAATTCAATAAAGTTTTGTATCCTTTCCTTAATGATCCCATCTTTCTCTTCTAAGAAGTGGATTTAACTAACTAACAATCCATATGCTCTACAAAAATCCGATAAGGGCTGAGGTGGCTTGGACATGTATTGAACTACAACACTCAAATCCCTAATCTTTAGTCCCAAGGTTCTCCAGCCTTAAAAAATTTCCTTCAATTCTGCCAAAAACTTAGAACATTGAACAACTGCCTCAGAGTGAATGCAAAAGGATTTATAAACATCCTCAATTTTATTTATGATAATTCTCAACAGATGTGATAGAGTGCCCTTAACCATTGTTAACACCTTATCCTTCACTAGTGATTCTACTGTTACAACCTGTTGATCCTTAGCCTGTAATTATTGCTGAAGGTCAATCATATTTTGTTCTAAGACCTGCATCTTCTCATTACTTCTTGATGATTCTCCCTGTTCTATCATTAAAGGAGATACTATTATCCTGTTCTCTAATTCCTTTATGAGTCGAGCATTCTCCATCCTCATCTTATTATAACTCTCAAGTATTTCTATCCTTTCTTGCAGGTAAACTATGTTTTCTCTTTCCTGCAACTTGGCTGCATCCAAGGAAAACATGGCAGAGTGCATTGACAAAGTTGTTGCTTCCATTGATGAAGTATCCTTTATTGTCCTGATGGTAGCACCATACCCTGTTTTCTCCTCTACACCAATTAAAAGTCTGGGCTTATTTGTACTTGGGGCCTTCATCCATTGTACTAATACTTGGATGGTAGGATGATAACTAGATCTAGTATATCCTCCTTTCTTTTCAAACTCTGTGACAAAAATAGGATCTAGCTGTTGTCTTACTTGATACAACAAAAGCATTGTCTCCAAATTCCAACCTGGTATAAGCAACATCCCGCTTTCCCTCACTACTTCTCTAGCCTCATCTGGAATAACATGATCCAGATTAAGATCTTCGTAAGACTTGATTTTTGGGACACCTTCAGGTGGACCTACTACTTGTAACCACAAAACTTTGAACTCAGGGGTTTTGACAAAGTTATCATCAGAAATAAACAAATGAGAAACAATTGCTCGCCCATATTCACACTCTTCAAGTGGAACGGGTTGAGAGAACACACTTCTACTTTTAGGCTCTTCTACTATATACACTTCCCTTGGAGGTGAAGCAAGAAGCTGCTCAGCTTCTTCATCAATAGGCTTCCTTTCAACTTGTCCTTTTGCATGTCCTTCTTGTTTCTCTAGTTCTATTTGATGCTGCTCTGGAACATATTATGGAATATATTCTCCTATCCCTTCATAGGCCATGTCATTCTTGATATCATATATTCTAGTGAAAATGGACTCAAAGTCATCAAACATCCTCTCAATCCTTAGTACTGGCATCACTTCCTTGGATAAGAAACCTTGAAAAGTTGGAAACTTGGCTTTCGTCTCACTCTCCAATCTTACAAGAACTGGCCACTTTTTCCTTCTTTGGAGAACCTAATCTGTGGTTAGGCAATTCCTTATCACATCCTCATGCAAATCCAAATCATGGTTGGATGATCCTCTCTTAATTTTATTCCTCAACCAGTCTATAAATCCTTTAGGATCAAATTTCCTTCTTTTGGCATACCTTAAAGCATACCTTTTTGCCAAATAATTTTGCAGCTTGTCAACAACCTCTTTTCCTATGGTGAGTTCACCAAACCTCGTGGATTGGGGAATCAAAGATCCCTTTCTTTGCTCTCATAAATGAAGCTTTTGAGTCCACAACATTTACCACATTAAATCAAGAAAAGCCAATATATGTGAAACATAAATGGGAAATTGGTGAGGGGGCTGAGGCCATCCATAAATCCTTATCATTGTATGGTCTAAAAAGAGGAAAACATCTGCAAAATTGAACCTCCCCTGCTCATCCATCCGATTTTTCTTTGGTCTCAAGAAATCCATTACCTTCACAGGAATTCTATCCACTACTCTTCCAAGCCATGACATAATTTTTATTACAAAGTGCTGATGATATGTCACATAATCAACAACCTTGCATGTCCTATCCCAAATATGACACCATGTCCGTACTACGAAAGGTATGACATTCTTGTCAAAGAATTTGAGTTGAAGACTTGAGCTCCAATCATATTTGCGTTGGAAAAGAATAAAATGAGACAACACGGAAAAGTGCTTCATTCTATTGTCATGGGGTTATTTGCTGCGTGAATTAGCCCTTCATGAATCTTTTTAGAAATATATGCGGCATAATTGAATTCTAAGTTTACATATTTATGCTGAATCTTCATCCTCATCAACATCATTCCTATTGTCATCTTTACCTCTACATCCTTTCCCAATATCTGACACAGAGCAAAATATGTATTAATAAAGTATTTTTCAAATGATTCAACAGGGAAAGGCTCTTTATCAAATGGGAGAATTGGGGCTACATCACCCCACCAATCCCTCTTTCTAAACAACTGAACCTCCTTATCCCTGTAATGTTGCTTTCTCTTCTAATACTCAGCCTCAAATTTCTCCAAATCAATGTCAACAATTTCACACCCAGTTAAACCAAAGCAATTGACAATCTCCATCGGGCTTATATCAACCAAAACTGCACCCTCAACAGTCCTTACTATTTTAGAAGTAGGTTCATACATTGCTGCCAGGGCTCTAATCAAATCCACCTCTACAAAGATATCTGGCACAATTAACTTGGCCATATCAAGCCTTCAAGGGTTAGACCTAGGAATTGGTTCAATCCTATTATTATAAAAGTATTGGAACAAACCCCAACCTCTCTCTAGAATACTAGAATCACCACATTGAAAACAACCATCCATCAAATCACCAACATCCTTGATACTCATGGTACAGGCAGGGAGCACATCCACCAAATCCTAATATAGTGGCGGTTCTTTTTTGTCATATCGTTTTGTTATAGCCACTCTAGATTCTGCAATAATAGCTTGGAGATCTTATGCACGTTCAAGTTTCTCTTCAGGAACCACATGCCTTTCTGTTAAACTTACTTCAAGTGCTTGAACTTCTCTCTTCTTTCTTGGAGCCCTAGGATTTTTCACTTTTCTCTTCACTCAATTTTGATACTTCTCCTTTTTTACTGGTCCTCTTTCTTTTTTGTACTGAAATTGCCTCTGACTGAGACACTTCATGAGTCTCTTGAGGGTTTTCTAATTTCTCAGGTTCATTTTCTTGAATTATAATAATTTTTTCATCCATTTGCTACTTTTTCCCCTTAGAAAAACTACCTTCCCTCTTTGACATTCTAAAAATCCACAAGAAAACCAAGAATGACTAGGGCAACTTACAACAATACTAAACAAAAACAGCCTAACGCTGACCGTGCACACACAAATTCTACTTATAACTTGTAGTTTATCGTGATAAATTAGGTAAATTTAAGAACACTTACTGCTTTCAATCCACTCCAAAACATCAAAATTATGCTCCTGTTGCACAACTTTCTGCAATTCCTATTCGTCAAGGTGCTCCACTAGCTCACGACCGTAATTCGAAAACTAGGGTTTCAATTAATTAATTAATTCTTCAATCAGTAAATGTTACATGGCAAATAAATCACTCTATATTAATTAAATCATTCCATGTAAATCATTTTGATCAATTATTCTATTTAATTAATTAAATATCCTAGCATATTTAATTAATAAATAAATTTGCCATTTAAATCACAAAAAAAGAGGAATTAATTTACAAAAAGAGATTAATCACAAAAAAATGAATTAATTTAAAGAAAAAGAGGAATTAATTTACAAAAAGAGATTAATCATAAAAAGAGGAATTAATTTGCAAAAGAAAGAGTTAAATTGAAAACAAAAGAAAAGAATTAAATTGAGAGAAGAAACCAAACTTAAGATATTTCTTTTTCTAAAATTGAGATAACTTGAGAAGTCAGAAAAATAATAAAATTGAATTAATCATTTTCTCTAAAATTAAAACTCAAAGCTTTTATTGAGGAAAGAGGTCCAGTTACATTGAAAAGGCTTTTTCTAAATAAAAATCTTGAGCAAACTAAATTTTATCTCAAGTGCATGAAACCAACTAATTTTATCTCCAATGCAAACTCAAACTTATGATCTGAATGCATTCAATCAAGCTATAATTGGAATCTATCTCAAGATTGACTTAATCCAATCTCTCAATTATTTCAATTAACCTGGATTGTGCTTTTTCTTGAGGAATCTCAACCGCTCATTGTTGATCTTGACCGTTGGAGGTTTATTGTTATTGTGCAGTTTTTGCTTTGGAGTCATTGAAGATATTGTGCTTTGAGATTATTGCATCTTAGTTTAGCTTTTTGCATATTTAGTTTAATCACGATTGCTTGAATTCATCTAGCTTAATATTCATTCATCTATCTTAGTATTCATTCATCTAGCTTAATCTTGCATACATTTAGCTTATTCTTGTGCTCATATAGATCAAATCCTTCGTCTTGGTGTAGTCTAGTCATTGGTATTGCTTAGACAAATCTAAGAGTAAGTCTATACTCGCATCTTTTAGAAGGCAATAGGTCAATTTGTTACGGTTTTTTATATTCATGATTATATCTGTCTAACCATGCATGCATTAACTTAATTGAAGTGTTGTGTCTTACAGCTTGCAGACTTTATCCACTTTTCACACACATTTTTGGCACCCACCATGGGGTAGAAGACTACAATTTTCGGCCTTGCAGATCAGCTTATTTTTATTTTTTGGATTTTGTCAGTACAGTTACTGTCGTGCTCAGTGAAGTGTACCTGTACCTCCAACCACAATGCACTCAATAAATCATTACAAGCAATGGTTAGTAAATTGAAATAATGAAAGACAAAACCATAGCTAATCGACTTATTGCCTCCTAGTAAATGCGAGTATGAAAATGCTCTCAGATCTAATTATGCATATTCCAGTGACTTGACTACACTTAGATGGTGGATTTGAATGATGAAAATGCATGATCTAGCAATAATAGCATGATTAAGCTATATGAGTTCATGATTGATCTAGAAAATGAACTAAGATTAAGATGTAATTAAGCTAAAATTGAGCATGATAACATTGCTAAGAATGATAAACTAGAAGCTAGATGCCTATAGTAATAATGCTTCAATGCAAATGAGATGGGTCAAATGATATGCAACAATGATATGAAATTGGGACCCTTTGAGCTCCAAAATGAGGTCTATTTATAGGATTTCCAAGGCTAGGGATGATGTGGCAAGAATCAACGGTCCAGATTGATTTGAAGATATCAATGGTTAAATTGGAGGTTGGTTGAGAAGAGGTTGGACTAAAGGGAACATTTGTCATCTCTATGGTGACAAGTGTCAAGAAGCTTCTAGAAGGAATTAGATGAAAGGGAACACTTAGTGACAAGTGTCACAAAGGTTCTAGAATATGTTGGATGAAAGGGGACATGGTGGTAGGTAGAATGGGTTAGGTTTAGGAATGGTTAGGTTTAGGAGTGGTAGAAGTTAGGAGAATTTGAATTTAAAAATTCAAATAATAGGAAAAGGATAATTAATTTCAACAACTCATAATTGATTTGTTTTAATTAATTAGTGGATTAGAAGAAATGATTTTGATGGGGGGAATTAATTAATTAAAGAGGATTATTAAAATGAACCTATTAAATAAATACTTAGATTTATTAATAAGTAGATGAAAGGGGAAATTTAATCAAATTGCTTAGTGAATTCAATTATATTGGGGAGGAGGATTAATTAAATAATTGCTTATTTAATTAATTATCTTTAGACCATTTTTAGGTGTATACAGTTACTGCTAAAACTTGTACGAGTTTTCACAGAGGCTAGTACGACAATTTGCAGGTTCTTGTACGGTCCGTGGTGAATTATTGTACGACTGGGTGAGAATTATCGTACGATTTTCTGGTTTCTTGTATCAAAATAGATTGTATTTTTAGGGTTTTTCTTATTAAATTTTGATGGTACTAATGCTAACCTTGGCTTATTTTTTGTTTGCTTGAGAGATTTTTTTTACAGCCTAACCAATTTTTTTGTAGAACATTTGTCGAAGAACACGCCTATCGCACAAAAATAATATGACTACTGATTCATTGTTTTTGTAGGTTGCCTGAGGAGATTCAAGTGAATATCGTGTATTCTTTAAATTCATTATTAGGCACTTAAATTGCTATATGGTTAATGAACAAATCTGTCTTTTGTGTTTTAAAGAAAAATCTAAGAGTTAGGAGAGTATGCTCTTGTCTGCACAGACAATAAAAAATCTAGACCCTCAAACCTTTTTCTAAGTTTTGAGATTTGTGTACCTTCAGTAGGCCTATCATAGTGGGAAAAAGTAATCACCCCGTGAGAACGACCCAAGTGAGTACAGCTGGACCTGAGCATTCCAACTCACTATAACAAATAGGCCTCTAGTGATTAAAGTCTCAAACGATGGGATTATTTGAGTTTTCTCTTTGAGATCTCTCATATTAGACATTTTGTAGGGCCTCATGGTCTCAATCATGTTTACATGACTATAGCTTGTTTCGGTACCTTGTCAGGCTATAGGCCTCAATCATGCTTGCGTGACTTCAAGGGGTAATTTCAAACAAAATTCCTTACTAAGAACTATAATATAGAGGCTACCTGATTCACCTCTGAAAGGGGGATAATCTTTGTGCAAGAGAGATAGTAACTCTCCCAAGATACTTGCCATTTCGTGCCCCCATTAGCATTTGGAGTCGACTAATATGATATTGAGAATCCATTGCGTGAGACTCAGTGGCCGTATTCTGATTAGCTATTGGGTGTGTACCTGAGTCTGCAAGCAAATGTTTTCTTCTCTTAGCCAACTTCCCAAGGGTTAGCATGTTGTGCTTGAAGTCATTATACATCTTGCGTGTTTACTGTGTCTTCATCCTTGAAACTAAAATTAAAATACTAAAACTAGAGAAAACAATCAAAAACGTAAAAAAACTTAGTGATCAAAACTATGTCTATGTCAGAAACTAGTCTCTGTCCAGTCCTTTGTCGTACAAGTCTACTATTTTATCGTCTGGCTACACATCTACTATCATGCGAGTCTACTATTTTGTCATTTGGTTATATACCTATTATTGTAGGAGTTGGGATTCATCCTATCAATTTTTCGTTTGGTCCAGTTAGAATTGTCGTCCTGGTCCTAGAGAATTGTCGTCTAACCTTTGAAACACTGTCGTACGAGTAATCATTATCCTCATTTGATTGTCATCTGGAGAACCTTAAACTATCGTGCCAGTATAGGCAGCAACTCATACGAGAAACTGCCTGTATCGTCTGGAACCTTCTAAATTGTCCTTTGGGTCTATTTACTCTGTCGTACGAATTTCTGGTTTTGTTAGTCCAGAACTTGTTTGTTTGCATATTTTTCCAGAATTGTCATACTTGCCTAATTGGTCTATAGTGAGCATATATCTGGTCTTTTTTTTATCCTGAGCATAAACAATCTTGATAGTGTACCCCTTCCATTGTGATGCATGATTTTGTCTATCATCTTTCAGCTAGTTCAATCAACTACTTATCAAACTTAAGTTACTTAGATCACGTCTTATACAGGATAGATCATTCCTGAAATCAGACTGAGTCTTTGTCACTTCTCTCAAATCAACCTAAGTTACTTAGAACACGTCTTATATAGGATAGATCATTCCTGAAACCAGAATGAGTCTTAGTCACTCCTCTCAAATCACTACGTCAAATGAACAACTAGCTCCAATTTGATCTTGACATCTGCATCACTCCTAGCTCTCGGTCACATCAGTTATAAATGCCTATTCAAACCATAAGTTCTCGTAAGAAAGCTGCCAAAGGTAAAAGAAAGTCCTTTTCATTACAGACTAATCCATTCTTTGTAGATGAACTCGCATCTGACAAACCTTCGTTGTCAAATATACCAATTTTTTATCAATCCTTATCTCCCACCATGTCTGGAGAAAGGGAAGAAAGAGAAGCTGCTAAACATGATACTTATGACAATATTAGTACCCATGCTAATGATAGTGATTCCTCATCTAGCGAGTCTAAAGCTTCTGAACCTACGAAAGTTGTTCTAAATAGCTGTCAAAATGATAAAGATTTCTGAAAAATGATGAAAATCATCATGGCTAGAGAAAAAGAAGAGCATTTTCTAGAGATAGCAAAACAAGGCACTAAACTTCCCACTGATTATACCATTGAAACCCTTATCACTAAAGAGGAAGAGACACCACTAGCATTAGTAAACAAACAATTGCAAGCATTACAGACTGAAATCAAAGAAATGAAAAACAAGGATAAATTATCTACGCAATATTCTTTAGACACGATCTGCCCTTTGACAAGAACCTTCACATGCCTCCATTTCCTTAAGGAGTGGAAATTCGTAAGTTTGACAAATATGATGGTAACATAGATCCTCAAGACCGTGCCAGAGAATTTTGTGATTTATGTACGGAGTTCATGCAGGAACATATATATCTCATGCGCCTTTTCCCAAGGAGTATAGGAGGACAAGCTATGGAATGGTTTTCAAGCCTACCTATGGGAATTAAATCTTTTGAGGAATTAGTTGAATTCTTTCTCCAACAATACTCCTATAACATTTGCCATCCAGTCACTATGATCGAGCTTTGCGATACCAAACAAAAAACAGGAGAACCTTTTCTCACTTTTCTTCAACGTTGGAGAAAGATGTTCTCTAGATATTCACGACCTATCCCATATTTTGAGAAGATGGATACTTTTTTCAATAACCTAATCCTTGCATTAAAATATAATATCCAAATGCAAGTATACCTTTAATTCAACAAAATGGTAGATAATGCCCTCAAAATGGAAGATGTGCTTATAAGGAAAGGAGATATATCACTTTGGAAAGAAACACAACAAGGCCCTAGTTCCAAAGAAAAGAACAAATACTAGAAATATGGAAAAGATAACAACATAAATATTGTTAATGATGGAGTGGTGGATACTTTTAAACCAAAATCAAAACCCGCAATATTTAATCTAGCTAGCGGCACACAAGCCCTCAAAGCAGCTGAAACTGCTGCGGAAAATCCTCTGAAGAAATCAAAAGAGTGGTTTAAAGAGAAGTCCTAGATTTCAAAGCCTACACGCGATTTCACTCCTTTGGAATAATCGTATGAATCAGGTCTTAATACTTTATTGGCAAATGATCTGATCACATTGCCTGACAACTCTAGACCATATGATCCAGAAGTTAAACCCAAATGGTGGAGGGAAAATGAGTACTATGAATATCATCAAAACAAAGGTCATACAAAAAAAAATTGCATGAAACTCAAACATGAGATTCAAGACCTCATCGATGCTGGCAAAATTATTGTTGGAAATCACACAACTAATGTTGATCACAAAGCCTTGAAAGATCCTTTAGCTTCTTATGAACAAGATGATTCCTCAAAATCCAAGGGAGGTGCCAAAGTCAATTACACCTACACCAACAATGACAATGTGATCAACATGATTGAATCTTCCTAATTTGAGTATTGCAACGTGATCATAGTCAAAGATAAACAAAATAAAACGCAAACTGCAAATTTTGTAGCCCACACTCAAAAGAAGGTTACTTTAAAAGGAGCTAGTTCCTCAACTCCTGATCAAACAACATCAAGCCTATCAACTTCTTCAAATAGACAACCAAATATGATCATAGCTAAATCTAAGTAGTTGGCTTCATGATCCTCTCCTGGTTACAATATTGTCGAACAATTAAAATGAACCACCGCTCAAATCTCCATTTTTGATCTGCTTAAGATCTCTTCTGCTCATAGAGAGATCCTGGACAAAGCTTTGCTCACTACTAATGTCCCCAAAGATTTCGATATAGATCGGTTTCAATCTATGGTGGGTCATCTGACTTTGCCTCATTACCTCACTTTCTCTAAAGAAGATGACAATTCACTGAATCACTCACATAACCAGTCATTACACATCGAAGCTATGATTCATAAACACCGAGTCAAACATGTTTTGATAGATGGAGGCATTGGGTTGAATATTTGTACCTACAATCTACTGATACAGCTGGGATTTTTTAACCATGTCATTTATCCAACAAAGAAAATAACAATTAAAGCTTATGATGAAGAAGAGAGAACCTCTAAAGGTCTGGTACTATCGCCGATCAGGGTAGGACCTGTGGAAAGAGATGGTATTTTTTAGGTGCTTGACCTTCCTCTTTCATACAACATCTTGTTGGGCAGGCCATGGATTCATGAAATGCAAGCAGGACCATCTACATATCATCAGTGCTTGAAATTTCCTTATAATGGAGTTGAAGTCATTATTCCTACTGATACAAGTTACACCTGTAGTGCATTGAACCAGTGTACTGATACCTTTGTTCCTCATAACAGAGCAACCTCTACAGCTGAAAGTTCAGAAACTTTGATGAAAGACTTAGAAAAGAAATTGAAAATTATAGGTACTGGCATGGATGGATACAAGATAGAACCTGTACTTTCAATAATGTCTCTTCCCCCATCGCCAAGATAGTCTGGAAAACCATTTGAGGCTATGAAGCCACAAACTTCAACTCCAAATGTCATTTATGATGGTATTTTTGTACAATCCTCTACTTCCCTTGCAGATGAAATAGAAGAGGAGGTTGTTCTCAAATGGATTTTCAAAGAAGAAAGTGAAAATAAAGAAGTGCAACACTGCGAGATTTCCCTTGAACAATATGGTCCAGGATATAAGATGATTCAACACATGGGATATTTAGGTACCGGTCCTCTGGGCAAGCGTCAAGAAGGAATTGTTGAACCTATTAAGCTACAAACTAAGTCTACAAATTATAAAGTTGGACTTGGATACCATTTAAAGGAGTCATCAGATCAAAAACATACTTCTCATCATCAGTCTAAGTGGAGGAAAAAGATACTACATCAAACATCACAAGATGTAAATACTCAACAAACTCAGGAAGAGTATGAGAAAGAACAAGAAGAACTAGCAATCAAGAGAGAAGAAGCAACTTGTAACCAAGTTCCAACTATATCAGCAATAACACTACAAGGAGTAGAAATCCTAGAAGATATGAGAGAAGAGATAGAAGGAATTAAAGAATTGTTTGCACCACTGAACATTTCGGTCACCTATACAGGAAGAATGCAAGTAGATGATTCAGAAATAGACTCGAATGAGTATGAATGGGGTCCAGAACCTCTATCAGATGCATCTACTGAAGAAACTCTTGAAGAACCTAGTGATATCATATATGAAGCACAAGAGATAGTGCACTTGAAGTTGCAAAAGGAAATAGAGGAAATCAAACTAAAAAGATAAGAAGACTATGAACAACAGTTGAAACAAGGAAGAGCACAAGAAAAATCTTCACCTACTATCTCTCTCTAATGAGATAGAGAAAATCAGGTATGGGATTACAAATGAATAATTGGAGGCTACATAAGCAAGGTCAATCATTAGTCCAGAGGAAGCTAAATGGAAAGACGACAGAGACTAACAGAGTCATCAAGGTTATGACAATAGGTATGTCAACTACAAGTGATCATTGAACCAAATCATGAAGGAACTTGCAACATCAAAGATGTAGATATTGATACTATACATGCTTTCACTAAGCCACTTGAAGAAGAGTCAGAGGCTTCATCTTCTGACTCTGATCACTCTGAAATAAGATCTATTTATGACATTACCTATTCGACACCAAACTATAAATAATTCATCATGAATGTCAAAACTCTATCTATTGAACCTGTTACTGTCGAACCACAATATGTAGTCTAGTCTGAAGTAGAGGATGGTGCTAGTGGTAGGTCTATTGGGTTAGGTTCCCTAAATACTAACGTAAACTATGATAATCATGTTCTAACTCTTCCTAGTCTCGAGACACTTACAAAAGGTAGTCTTCTAGAAATGAAATTGTCAGTCCAAGGTTGTGATGACAATACTGTTAATTCCCTTGAACCTATTAAATCTTTATCCCTGGTACATCTCGAGCTTATTGACTATACTCTCCAAGATCAACCTTTGAATATACTTACCTTTGCTAATGATTATACATTAGCCTATTATCTTAATGCAGTTGAACAAATGGACTCTTCCACCGGTGAACAAAGTGAGAACATGACAGTAGCAGATGTCAAGTATCTTAGTCGCAAAAATCAAAAAAAGAAAAATAAGAGTTCTGATGGTGAAAACCACACTATGGCGGTGTCAGAATAAAAAATAGTAAAAATAAAGGACGTACCTAACGGTGAAAACCTCTCCGAGGCGCCTGAAGGTGAGATACTTGACATTTTGCCTTATCACTTTCAAGAGCGACCATCAGTGCTAATTGAAACTACACAGCCAGTAAACATTGGAATATAAGAAGCTCAACACACCATACATGTAGCTCAATCCTTGTTAGCTGAAGAGCTAAAAGAATTTGTTGATTTCTTCATAGAAAAGAAGATCGATTTTGCATGGACATATGCTAATATGCCGAGTCTGGATCCTAACCTCATAATGCATCATCTTTCTACCACTCCCGGAGTTAAACCTATTAAGCAAAAACTCTGAAAAATGCATCCTCATGTTGCATTACTTGTTAAGATTGAGCTCAAAAAATTACTAAAAGCTAGATTCATTAGAGCAATTGATTATGCCGTGTGGATATCTAATATCGTACCTATTTCTAAACCTGACAAATTAATACGTGTTTGCACAAATTTTAGAGATTTAAACAAAGCTTGTCCAAAAGATGATTTTCTGTTGCCTAACATAGACATGATAGTGGACATGACTGCTGGTTATGAAATGTACTCTTTAATGGATGGTTTTTCCGGGTACAATCAGATAAAAAATGCACCTGAGGATCAAGAGAAAACAACATTCAGCTATGCATGGGGAACCTTCTCTCGGAATGTAATGCCCTTCGTCTTAAAGAATGCAGGTGCCACTTATCAAAGAGCTGTAACAACAATATTTCATGATATGATGAACAAAAACATGGAGGAATATGTTGATGATACTCTAGTCAATTCTATGAAAAGATCAACACATCTCTCAAAACTAGGTCCAATCTTAGACATGATGGAAAAATTCAAACTCAGATTAAATCCCAAGAAATGTGCATTTGGAGTCACATCTGGCAAGCTCCTAGGATATATTGTTTAAGCGAAAGGAATTGAAGTGGATCTAGAAAAAATTAAAGCTTTAATGGAAATGCCACCTCCAAAGAATGTCAGTCAAATGAGAAGTTTACAAGGGCGGCTCCAATCAATTAGGTACTTCATCTCTCAACTAGCAGATAAGGCTCAACCATTCACAAAGGCATTACAGAAAGGAGTTACATACAACTGGGATGAAGATTGTGAACATCACCTGAAGAAGATCAAGGAATATCTTTCTAATCCACCTATATTGATGCCGCCAATTCAAGGCAAGCCCTTGATTCCCTACATACTAGCTACTGATATATCAATGGGGGCTCTTTTGGCACAACAGGATGAGAAAAAAAGAGAAAGAGCTATATACTATATCAACAGGACCCTAGTGTCCTACGAGATGAACTATACTATCATAGAGAAAGATTGTTTGGCATTGGTCTTTGTATCACAAAAATTAAGACACTACATGCTAGCACATTATATCAAACTGGTGGCTAAGATTGATTCAATCAAATACCTTCTCAGCAAAGCAACGCTTACAGGGAGATTGGCTAAATGGGTCACGGTTCTTACAAAATTTGATATTGAATATATAGAATGCAAAGCTATCAAAGGACGGGTCATTGTAGATCAACTTGCTGATGCTCCGCTTAAAGACAATCAACCTTTGCACATAGAGTTTTTAGATGAATCCATCATGCACCTTACTCAGCGATCTTGGAAAATGTTCTTTGATGGGTCTTTCACTCAACAAGGCTCTGGTGTCAGAATGATTTTTATCACTCCTCAGAGATATTCAATCCCAAAGGCATACAAGATTCTTTTTCCTTGTACCAACAATATTGCAGAATATGAAGGCTTGGTAAATGGAATCAAGCTAGGTATCGAATGGAAGGTTGTTGAGTTATACATATATGGAGACTCTCAGCTGATTATCAATCAGATCAATGATATATATCAGACTCGAGATGAAAAATGATGCCCTATAAAAGAATGGTTGATGACCTCAAGAAATACTTTATCTTTGTATCATTTCAACAGATTTCTAGATCAGCAAACAGAGTAACAAATGCTATGGCTACCTTGGCATCTATACCACAACTACAAGAATCTGAATTCCGTTATGAATTCCTGGTGGACGAGTTACATTATCCTACTTATGATTCCCCTGAGTCCCAAATGGTTTGTTCTATTATTGGACATGACTCATCTCTTTATAGCCATATTTACTCTTACTTGTGTGACCAAATTATCCCTACTAATCTTACCTGTAATGAGAAAAGAAACCTTATTCGAAATGCTTCATGGTATGTCAACATAGCTAACGATCTATATAGGCGAGGTTTGGATAGTACTTTTCTTAGGTGTCTAGAAGCTGAAGATTCTCAACGTGTGTTATCTGAAGTCCATGAAGGTATTTGTGGGTCTCATTCAAATGGTCTTACTCTAGCTCAGAAACTGCTAAGGGTTGGCTACTACTAGCCAGATATGGAAAAAGATGCTATAAAATTTGCTAAAACTTGTGAGAAGTGTCAGCTACATGGGAATCTCATACAAGCTCCAACAAGGGATCTAATACCTTTCATCACACATTGGCCTTTTCAATAATGGGCGTTTGACCTCATTGGCCAAATCTATCCTACATCATCTAATGGACACATGTTTATCATAACTGCCACTGAGTACTTCACTAAGTGGGTTGAAGCAGTTCCCCTAATCAAAGCAACGGGTAAAGAAGTGACAATGTTCATCCTTAACTACATCATCTACAAGTATGGAATACCTTCTTCCATTGTGACTGACAATGGAGGGCAGTTCAAAAACAAAGATCTAGATGTGTTGTGTGAAAATTTCAAAATCAAACTGCACTGGTCATCCATATACTACCCTCAAGGTAATGGACAAGCTGAAGCATCTAACAAAAATCTGCTAACTATCTTGCACAAAATGGTAAACAAATATGGAAAGGATTGGCATATGCAACTCAATCCTACACTATGGGCTTATAGAACAAGTATCAGAACAACTACTGGGGCTACACCTTTTGGTTTGGTGTATGGATCCGAAGCAGTCTTGCCTATTGAGGTGGAAATATTTTCTTTGAGAGTTTCTTTGCAAGGTCTTGTTACTGATGAAGACTACAAAATATCTAGATTGCAAGAACTCGAGTTGCTGAATGAACGTTGGCAAGTGGCATTTGATCATCTGAAAGCATACCAAAAGAGAATGTCTAGAGGTTATAACAAGAAATTTTGACAAAGAGAATTTGAGGTTGGTGACTTTGTTTTGAGAGAGAATCCTAAAAATCAACAATTTTGAGACAACAAAGGGAAGTTTGAACCCAACTGGTTGGGTCCCTACATTGTTACTGCAGTCTTTCGCTCTGGTGCTTATCAACTCTCAACATTGGAAAGAGAACAACTCTATGAACTGATCAACACCATCCACTTGAAGAAATTCTTCACTTAGTATTCTCTACTCCAGCAACCTGTACAACTAAAAAGTCCTGAAAAATAAATAAATAAATAAATCAAATGGTTTGGTGAAAACCTAGTAAATAGGCACCTTGGTAGTAAAAAAAAAAAGAAAGGATCTTTTCCAAGGAGGTGAAAACCTGGTAAATAGGCGCATCTTGTACTCAAGCGCTCCTTCTATCAACACAAATTTGACATTTCCTGTTTTCATTTCCGCTTTCTTGCATCTTTGCTTTCACTTGTACATATCTTTTAGTCACTTTTGTGACATCCTGGTTCTTTTGGAACCCTCATGGTTTGAAACCAATCAATGTCCTAGTCTTAGGGTAATCGACTAATCAATCTAAATGTCCTAAGCAGTTTAACCAAGTCATCTTTTTGTCGGTAGTACCAGGTCATCCAATCCAAGTCAGTCACCTATCTCCAAAGTACTACAGAGTTTTATCACTGAGTAAATAAGCAAAACAAGACTACTGAAAACAATCATTAAACTGTTTGAGATATGATTGAAATTTTCTTTGTGTGCTATCTTTTACATTGGTTTTTTATTATTATTCCCTCTGAGTAACTCGAGGAAGTCTATCTTGACTAAGAGGAGCAAGGATTGGGGCATAATGCTTTTCTTTGTTTTCTGCTTGTAGGAATGATTTTGACGATCTGAAAACATCTAATCAACTGGGTGTCTGTGATAAGTGCCTTCACATCAAGGTGAAATTGCCACACATACCTCAACTCCTCTTATTTGTATGCTACAGGGAAGTTGGAGTCATTTCTTTGTCTATTTTGAGCGAATTTCTTTAATGTGCAATCCGAATGCATGTGTAATCTGTCCAAGGATATGAAAGATAAAAGGGTCATTGTAGACAAGATAATTAATATTGCATATAAAAAGGAAGGAACTCTGTTTTTCCAGTTGTGTTTGTAAAATGCTCAGTGATGAAAATTAAGCATACCAAATCTAGTGACTAAGTTTAAGTTGCATTCATTCTAAATTTTATGCATTTTAAGTGATTTTGGCATGATAACAATGGTCTCTTTATCTTTTGAATAAGAGTCTGAAGCAATCCTCATTTCTCAGCTAAGTGATCCATTTTTTCATCATCGTTTCTCCGGTCGAGTACTTGTGTATTGAGATGTTAGCTGCATACATGAGCATCTTCTATAGATCCATACATTTTATTATATACTAATTTGCATTCATATTATTGCATAAAAATAAACATTTGCATTACTCGTTACTCATTTTCATCATTTATTTGCATATGAAAAAGAAAAAAAAACAAAAAAAAAACATCCATATTCATCTCCATTAGAAACATCCATATTGAAAAGATATGCATACATATAGAATAAAGCATGTAAAAAGACATCTCATAATCAATCAACACAAGTACGATGAAATCAAATCAAGAGCATACATTGTGAACTCCTGGGACATACTCTGTGGTCTCCCATATTGTCTCAAAACCCTAGATACTACAAATCGCTCAATAATAAAAGTAAATCTTCCGATCAGAGGTCTAGTCATAAACATATCTCTTCGTTGTGCCCTCCAATCATCCCACAGCTCTAGACCCCTATATGGTCTCTATACTACATCAATTAAGTCATCTAACTGCCTCCTCCAAAAATTAGTCTTGCCCAGGTGGGGCTGTATGACATAACCCGAGTAACGACATACAATAGGCTAATGTGCCTCCCTCAAATCATCCACAGTAGGTCTACAAACCGGGATATGCTCCCATGCCCATATCTGCAAAACTAGGACACCTGTTGCCATGCTCTTCCCCTCACGATAGACAATTTCATGCATCTCATGGTACATATGAGTGAGTAAGCATGAACCCCAACCTAATCTCACTAGATGAGTCAACAATCTCTCTAGCATTCTACCCCATCCACATAAAAATCCCTCTTGTCCTCTGTCAAGCATCACGAAACAACCAATCATGCCACCCAAACACAAGCAAGAGGGTACTTTGCACCTTACCTACTCATCAAATAGTCTCAAGTGATAGCACGATCAAGGATAGTCTCATCATGGAAAATGCATCTAAGAGCCTCAATGCCCGACCATAAAGTAGAATCATAATCTACCTTATCTCTAGCAAACGGAATCCTCAATTTCCTGTAAATATCCTCTGGAGTGATCGTCATCTCTCCAATCGACAAATGAAATGTGTTATGCTCAGAATGGAAACACTAAATGAATGCGGTCAACAAACCATGATTCACGTGAATATCCGACATCTGCAACAAGCATATGAATCCACAAAACCCAATGTGACCTCTTTGTGCATTGGATAAGTCATGCACCAATCTCATCATCGATGAAAATGTACACCAAAACTGAATATTAAGCAACTAAATCTGAAAAAATCGAACACACAAATCGTTAGTACGTGATCAAATTTGCACTAAGAATGTGTTAAACATGCTAAAGAATCCAAATTACAAAATTAAAAATCAAAATTTGTTGTTTAGACCTTCAAAGATACTTGTTGTTTTCCATACGAGTTACCATAGACAAGCAGCAACTCGTACGAGCAAACACAATGATCCGCACAAGTAAACAAACCCAAATGACAAATTCTAACATGTCACATGATTAAATAGTCCCTTAAGAACATTCTCATATGATACACGAGTAAACACCATACGAGAAACCCTACATTACCATATGATAAAACAAAAAATGCCAGATACTTGTATGAGAAACAGTATAACACCGAACGATACACCACGACTTCAAATGAAATTCAAAATGACAAATTCAATAAAAAATCAAAAAATTATAAATTCAAAAGGCTTAAGATCAATCACTTACTTCAGGGGCATAGTTCCATGGTTGGTTATGTCATCTCTGGCACTCGAATTGATGCTCTTGAATTGGAATTGTCATTTTTCTTCATTGGAGGTTTTTCAAATTTTTAACTTTGAGAGGTAAAAATGAATTGACAATGACACATTGAACCCCTTATATAGCCCAAACCCTAATTTTCCAACTTGCTCTGATGGACATTAAATTTGTACCCTTTCCTAAATTGACTGTCCTAAGTCCATTTTCGAGATCGAAATTGAAATCTGACGTCAATTTTCTAATAAAAAATTCACAATGTTGACCACTTAGCACTTTCATCCTCAAGTCACTTTTTGAATCGTTTTGCGCTCAATTCAATTCTAAATCTCAATTTAATTCTCAAATCATCTCTTATCTCAAATTAATTCTTTAACATCAATCTTTGTGCTTAAATTATCATCATTAAACCTTTTTTATCTTTTCAAAATTACCTAAAATCGTTGTACCCTCGCTATCTTTCGATTTCACTCCCGAGGGGGCATACTCATTACATATTTTCAGTGATTATCATTATTTCGAAGTTGAGAAATTTTTCAAATCTTCATCTAAAAGTCGAGCATAAATCTTTTCAGTCAAAGAAAATCAATTAAACCTTGTTACTAGGGGCATCTCAACTCAATCACGTCATATTAAGTTGAGATTATTCGATGTCAAATAAAGCAATCTCTACGGGCATAACATTTTTTGTCCTTATCTGAATCAATCTTCAAATCGATGTTCAGTTTCATCACATCAAATCAAGTTGGACATTCTCTCTTTGCTCAGTCATTTCTTATTCAATCAAGTTCGGAATCGGTTCACTTTGCTAATCGATTATTGTTCATTCAAGTTTAGAATCGGTTCTTATGCTTTGCTCAATCGATTCTAGTTCGATCAAGTTCAAAATTGGTTTTATCTCTTGCTCAATCGATTCTTGTTCAGTCAAGTTCAAAATCGGTTGTTTTGCTTTGCTCAATCGATTCTAGTTCATTCAAGTTTGGAATTGGTTTTAGCTCTCGCTCAGTCGGTTCTTGTTCAATCAAGGTCGGAATTAGTTTCATCTCTTCGCTCAATCTAGTTCAATCAAGTTCTAGATCAATGCTCCATTCTTGATCCATCAAGTTCAAGAACGATATCTCGCTCTTTGTCGATTCTTGTTCAATCAAGTTCAGGATCGGTATCACTTTAATCAAATTTGTTCAGTTTCATCGCTTCAAATCAAGCTAAACATCTCGCTCTTCATCAGTTTGTGATCCATCAAGTTCAGAACTAATGTCTATTTGAAATTAACTATTCTTTGAACCAACGCGTTGCTCGCACATTAATTCAAAGGGGGGCAAATATAATACCCTAAAAATGGTCACCTAAACCATGGGTCCCTAATCTTGACAACATCACTAAGGTCCTAACCAAAGGCAATTAAATCAACCTTGAGCACCTAATTAATTAATTCGTCAATCATTAAATGTTACATGGCAAATAAATCACTCTATATTAATTAAATATTTATTTAATTAATTAAATCATTCCAAGTAAATTATTTTGATCAATTATTCTATTTATTTAATTAAATATCCTAGCATATTTAATTAATAAATAAATTTACCATTTAAATCACAAAAAAAGAGGAATTAATTTACAAAAAGAGATTAATCACAAAAAAAAGGAATTAATTTAAAGAAAAAGAGGAATTAATTTACAAAAAGAGATTAATCACAAAAAGAGGAATTAATCTGCAAAAGAAAGAGTTAAATTGAAAACAAAAGAGAAGAATTAAATTGAGAGAATAAATCAAACTTAAGATATTTCTTTTTCTAAAATTGAGATAACTTGAGAAATCAGAAAAAAAATTATTTATTGAATTAATCATTTTCTGTAAAAATAAAACTCAAAGCTTTTCTTGAGGAAAGAGGTTTAGTTACATTGAAAAGGCTTTTTCTAAATAAAATCCTTGAGCAAATTAAAGAAGTGTGCATGGAATCAACTAAATTTTATCTCAAGTGCATAGAATCAACTAATTTTATCTCCAATGCAAACTCAAACTTATGATCTGAATACATTCAATCAAGCTATAATTGGAATCTATCTCAAGATTAACTTAATCTAATCTCTCAATTATTTCAATTAACTTGGATTGTGATTTTTCTTGAGGAATCTCAACCACTCATTATTAATCGATCTTGACCGTTGGTCTCTCTTTTGAGTCTCTATAAATTCAGCCCTTCATCTCTTATTCAGGACACCCTAGAGATTTATTGTTATTGTGCAGTTTTTTCTCTCGAGACTTGAATATATTGTTCTTTGAGATTATTGCATCTTAGTTTAGATTTTTGCATATTTAGTTTAATCATAATTTTTTTTTTGATCGGTACAAGGCCGAAGCCTATTTTTTATATTAATTATAGAAAATGATTACATAATCCATTCAGTGTGGGCACTTGTAGGAAATAACGGAGGAAGAAAACCTCCGTTCTCACCCAGATCCTTTAGAGGATTAGAATCTAATGATACACTTAATCAAGAATGAGAACAAGATACAATAGTCCTTGGGAAAATCCCAATAGGTTGAGCTATATGACAGGGAGAAGTCATTCTAAAATTTTGAAGTTCAGAAAGAACTATCCTAATTTGAATGCATAATCGAGCTCTAGATCCCTCAAAGGGAAGGTCTTACAAGGCTAATCGTAACTAGACCTGCATAAAACCTTCAGACTTATCCTACACCAATCACTCCAAGAGATGTTAGCTCGAAAAAACCATACAACTGGTGGTGCCAAACCTTCAAAATTAATCTACAACATCCTCAGAAACTATCAGTAATGTTAAGAATAGACTAGCATAATCATAGCATTTTATTGGGAAATAGAGTCGTTCGTAAAGGACCACTCATCTAGCTTAATATTCATTCATCTAGCTTAATCTTGCATCTAGCTTAATCTTGCACACATTTAGCTTATTCTTATGCTCATATTGATTAAATCCTTTGTCTTGGTGTAGTCTAGTCACTGGTATTGTTTAGACAAATCTGAGAGCAAGTCTATACTTGCATCTTTTAGAAGGTAATAGGTCGATTTATTATGGTTTATTATATTCATGATTATATCTATCTAACCATGCATGCAATGACTTAATCGAAGTGTTGTGTCTTATAGCTTGCAGACTTTATCCACTTTTCACACACACATGAACCAATTTGGTGCAAGTAACCATAAAAACCAATGTATTTGGCAATAAATGTGATAGGGGAATTAAATGTGTGAATAGTCATGCCTTGATTTAAATTTACATTGTTGGTTCTACCACATAATCAGATCGAACAACTAAGCCAAGGTTGAAAATCCACGTGGAATTTCACTGCCAAATTCCAAAGCCACGTCAACCTCTTGAAAAGTCACTAAATCTTACCGCACACCCGCTCATCTATTTACCATCCCGAAGTTTCACATGAGGTGGTGCAGGGTGGATGTTTACCAACTCTAATGTCTCCCACAAATTTGCCCCCTTACTTGACCTCCATAAGGTTCTATCGTGAGAACACGAGACACAATACCTTCACTAAGCCTCAAACATTTAGGTTTATTCTGTGAGCTCGCTCGAGTCACCTCTTCTTATCAACCTATACTGTGGGGGCACGAGATAGCATTATTGGTATCTCTACTCACCCGTATGCTTAAAGAGGAAATGAGAAGGTAAACCGCGGGGGCATGAGATCTTTATCACTTCATGAGTACATAGACCGCATGCCCGTGGTGATTATATTGTGGCAGACAAAAAACTATGGAGCAGCGGGATAAACCTTTATGAAGCTATTACTCGTGGGCCTGTTGCTAAATCTAAGAAACAAAAGGACAATTTGTAGGGACGCGGGGCTTGAACCAAGCATACTAAAATATAGCACGTGCAACTTACAATGAGGGTATGAGGGGTCATTAGGGTCCTAAAGCTAAGGGAACAACACGTAAGGAAAGACAACAACCAATAAAACCTTAGCCAACAAAAGACCCAACATGAGATTAAAAGAAATCAACCCAAACCAACATCTAAAAGGTGATGAAAAATTTGAAATTTCCCTAGGAAAGGATGAAAAACTTTCCAGCCCTAACAGTGGCTCTTGTTGGGGACACTTGGGAAAACTGAGCAAGATGAGGATCCAAACTCTGGGACATAGACCACCTCGACATATTTACAAATATACACTATGTACAAACCCCATACTACAAAGTATGGGACCCTAACTAAGCGAAGAAATTCTTGAGGAATTGTCCATCCATAGGCAGCTCCAACACTTCACCTTCAACGTTCTAGAGAAAATAAGAGTCTTCACCATTCTTTACAGTGATCACAAATGGATCCATAAAAAATGGTTCAAACTTCTCGTGCTTTCCTTTATCTTCTATCCTTGCATCCCATTGCAAAACCATATCTCCAACATTAAATTTTCTATCAGTAGTTCTTTTATCAAAAAGATACTTTGCTTTATGCTACATCTTTAGATTTTTTTCTTTGTCTAGTCCTAATCTCATCTAGCTCCACCAGTTGTTCCATCCTCTCCTGCATTGCATCATCACTTTCACCATATTTCTGCATAAATTTATGAATAGGCAAGAGGTTGTTGACTGATATTTTAACTTGAGATCCATAAACCAATTCAAATAGAGACTTCCCTATGGCTTTCTTACCTGTCAGTCTATCTGCCCATAAAGCAAATTTAAGCTTTGAATTCCATGCCCTTTTATTTTTTTCTAGAATCCTCTTTATAATCTTCATGAGACTTTTATTGCTTGATTCGGCTTGACCATTTCCCTGAGGATGATATGAGGCTGAATAAAAAATCTCAATTCCATAAGTAGTACAAAAATCCTTAAACTCTTCAGATCAAAAACACATGGTATTGTCTACCACAAGCTTGACTGGTACTCCATACCTTGTAAGTATACTGTCCTTCAAAAAATTGGTAGCAACTTTGCTTGTAGCATTCTTAATGGGAATAGCTTCTATCCATTTAGTGAAATAATTAGTGGCAACTAAGATCCATCTATGTCTGCCACTAGACTTATCTGCAATTTCTCCAATGAAATCCATCCCTCACTGATAAAAAGGGACTTCTACATGTATCGACCTTAAGGGTAAATCACCCACAAATTTGAGTTTACCTAAAAATTTCTAACAAGCTTCACACTTCCTTGTGTAAGCATGTGCATCTCTAAACAAAGTGGGCCAATAGTATCCTGCCCTCAAAACCTTGTGAGCAGTTGTGTGTGCTGTGAAATGTCCACCTCAAACGCCGTTATGAAATTTTCTCAAAACATTCATAGACTAATATTGATCAAAACATAAGAGCAACACTCCGTCTCTATTTTTCCAAAATAGATCACCTTGAATCATGACATACTTTTGAGCTCATAATTTCAATGACCTCTTCGGGTGATCCTCAACTCCCTCAGGATACTCCATATATTGCAGAAAATGAACAACATTCGTGTACCATGGTTGGCTCTCTATACTAGTAATCTTATCATTAGGTACTTTCACGCTATTTATTTGAGCAACATCAAGATTAGATTCGGCCATTAGCTTGGCTAGTCCTAATCCTCTTACTAATTTGGTGATCTATATATCCATGTCAAACTCTTGGATTCTATTGATCCATCTACCCCTATGTCTGGTCACTTCAGATTGAGAAAACACATCCTTAACTGCTGCATTAGGTACATATGCAAAAACTTTAGCGCACACCAGGTATGATCTAAAATTCTTTACCACTTTAACCAAGGCATATGCTTGTTTCTGAATAATATCGTACTTGAGCTCTGTTGCCTGCAATGTTTTACTAAATAAGGCAATAGGCTGCTTGAAACCTTGATCATTCTTTTGTAATAATACTGCAGCAATGGTGTGGAAGGAAGCAAAGGAAAATAACTGAAAAGGCTTATCATATTCAGGAGATTTAAAAACTAGGGCCTCTTTAATGGCTTTCTTGATACCTGCAAAAGCACCCAACACTTCATCTATCCAATCAATCTTGACTCCCTTCTTTAGCATCCGGGCAATGGGCTTCACAATCTTTGCAAAATTTGAAAAAAATCTCCTAACAAAATTAATCTGACCAAAGAATTCCTATATTTCTTTTACAATACTTGGAATTGCAATCTTATCAATTGCTGCCACTCTTTCAAGGTCTATTTTGATTCCTTCTTTAGAAACAACATATCCCAACAATTTACCTTCCGTTACACCAAAATTACATTTCTTAGGATTTAGTGAAATACCATACTCCAATGACCTTGTAAGTATCCTCTCTAAGTGCCCACAATTGTCTTCGACACGTTTAGAAAAAGCAGTAAGGTTATCATGGTATACAATGATGATTATATTTATCAAGTCTACAAATGCCACCTCCATTGCTCTCTGAAATGTGGCACCAACATTTGTCAAACCAAAAGACATCTTACATAAATATAGGTTCCCCAAGGAGTTGTAAAAGATGTTTTGTACTGCTCTGACTCCTTAACCTTCACCTGGTTGTAACCTGAGCACCCATCCATCATGGACAAGAGTTCACAACTGGTCACTTTCTGTAACATAGCCTCCATGTTTGGTAATGGGTAATTATCTTTTAGTGAAGCAATGTTCAAGTTTCTAAAGTCAACACATAACCTTATGTCCCCATTCTTCTTTCTAATAGGTACCAGATTTGAGACCCAAGAAGAATGTTTGATTGACTTGATTATTTCGCCTTCTTAACTTGGTCAACTCTTGTTGTATTTTTTTGGCCAAAACTGGATTAGTTGGTCTTTGTTTCTATCTAAATGGTTTAGCACATGGATTCAACAGTATTTCATGTTGGAACAAATCCTCTCTATAAGATTTCAAGTCATCATATGACCAAGTGAAAACTCCTTTATATTTCTTTAACAATTGTATCACATTATCCCTGACAATGGGGCTTAACTTCCTACCAATGTATATCATTTTAGGTGACTTCTCAGTATCTAGATTCACTTCTTCTAAAGCTTACCGCACACCTTCTCATCTATTTACCATCCTAAAGTTTCACATGTGGGGGTGCGGGGTGGATGTTTACCAACTCTAATGTCTCCCACAAATTTTCCCCCTTACTTGACCTCCATAAGGTTCTATCGCGGGAACACGGGACACAATACCTTCACTAAGCCTCAAACATTTAGGTTTACTCTGTGAGCCCGCTCTAGTCACATATTTTTATCAAACTATATCGTAGGGGCATGAGATAACATTATTGGCATCTCTGCTCACTCGTATGCTTAAAGAGGAAATTAGAAGGTAAACCATGAGGGCACGATATCTTCATCACTTCATGAGCACACGAACCATATGCATACGATGATTATATTTTGGTGGACTTAAAAAACTGTGGAGCAGCAGGATAAACCTTTATGAAGCTAATAAATATTACCCGTGGGCCCGCTGCTAAATCTAAGAAACAAAAGGAAAATTTGTGGTAATGCGGGGCTTGAACTAAGCATACTAAAATATAGCATGTGCAACTTACAATGAGGGTATGAGGGGTCATTAGGGTCCTAAAGCTAAGGGAACAACATGTAAGGAAAGCCAACAACCAATAAAACCTTAGCCAACAAAAGATCCAATGCGAGATTAAAAGAAATCAACCCAAACCAACGGCTAAAAGGAGATGACAAATTTGAAATTTCCCCATGAAAGGATGCAAAAATTTGCAACCCTAACACTTTGCCCAACATATAGAAGCATATGCATTAATACAGAATAATGCCTGAAATGAATCTCGTGAGGATTGTTTTTAATCCTCTCTAAACCATTATTTATACAATCTACCATTTGTGACACATAATTGAATAGTCGGGCATCGAGTGTCTACACATCCATGGCCAATATCATGGGTAACACATCCATGAGGGGTTAGATTTAATTCCACGGATCTAACAAATAGAATAATAAGTGTACTTGAAGTATTCTTCAAACAGATCCAAATCAAATGGTGTTTCTTCATTCTCATCAAATATTCTGAGGTTGTTTCTATCCTTGGGTCTGTTGGTGCCCAAAACCACATATTGGAAAACTTAAGGATTTGCCAAGCCCTAAACTGACCCAACTAGCCTTGGCCAATGAACAGGGATGGTCAAAGACCAAATCCCTCTGCACTTAAGGCTCCATTGAACCTAGGTGGGTATACCTCTCCCTCTCAAGCACAAAAAGAGTTATTTAAAGTGGATTTAAACTTTGCTAAGACAACCCTTTGCAAGAATGGCAATAATTTCCTACCATCGCTGAGTGCTTTTATTTGAATGCTTTTGAAATTGAAAACTGAATGTAAAGATAATTGTCTATAAAGATTGTTGTATTTTGGAAATAAAATGCTTTCAGGACATTCAAGAATATGCAATAGAATAATTCAAAAGGTTTCAGAAGAATGATTTTCTCTCAAGGACGTTATGCATATCAAATCAAAATCTCAGAGAATGAATAACAGACTAGTGCCTCTATCTCATAATATATATGATACTTTGTGGACAAACAACTTTATCAACTCAGGAGACAATATTAATAATCACTATAATGGTTCAGTATGTGTCACATAAACAATAAGAACCCAATCTCACATTTAATGTAACAACATGTGATTCACATTACAACAAATCCCTAAACAAATTTATCAAGAGGACAAAGAATGTTTCATCAACACATAAATTAGACAATGCATTTGAAGTAGAAATAGTGAATCTTGTATATTAATCTCTGAGAAATGACAGTACACAAAAGCTACAATTGGAGATACTTCATTACAATTTGCTTACACAAAAATGATACTTCTTCTCCCTATAAAATTTCCTAATACATACGAGTTTCAGTCCCTACAACAGTATGATGTTCCTTTAAAAAATTGTGACCCCATTTGATATAAAATGACTCAATACAAATACATATGCTAAAAGACATGAATGAAAGGACACACCCTTTCATTATCTTAACAACTAATTGAACAATAATTAAAAGCCTAACTAAGATATCAATTACATTACACAAACTAAAACACAACACTAAGACTTTCGATCCAGCCGGTGTCCGTACTTTTGAATGTGCCGCAAGTAGCCCGAATCCTTGTATGTTGTAGCATTGAAGATTGCATCCTTGGTTGCATTCTCGATCACATAAAAATTCTCCAACTGATCGGCCGTGTCATTCATGTCAAGGACATCTGCTCTGGTGATGGCTTGGGCTGCACTAAGCATAGACTTGCACTCAAAGATCCATACGGTTTTGTCCTTGATTACACCTACATCATCTACCAGACTGGGAACCCCATGCTGAACAATCTGCTGGCATTCATCAAATTCAGACTTTAATTCCTTTGTAATTTCTTCATGTGTAACAAGAAGACCCTGCACCTTCTTCTTTACTTTCTCTCTGGTTGATGCATCCTATAACAACATGTTCGAGTCTATCTCGAATTCTGGTGTGTGAAACTATATTGTCCATGTTCCTTTGATATTCATCCCAAAATTTGTTCAATGATTTCTCCATATTGTCATATCTCCTACTTAGCAACACACAAGCGGTATGGGCCCTAATGCTTCTCATCTCTTTTTTCAACTTATTGTGTTCATAAGATAGCTTTTCAATTTTTTTCTTCCATTGGCCTCCTGAATCTGTAATTTGGGGAACCAGGTGCCCACTCCTCTTAAGGGTCTCTTCATATAAAGCCTTATACTTATTCTTCTCTGCTATCTCATGTTTCATTTGGGCCTTATTGAATTTTGAAATATTAATACCCATGTCTGCTGGGACCATGGGATCTACTTCTCCAACTTTCAAGGTCATCATGTGACCAAAAGCTTTATTCGACATCAATGATTTTTGGCCTTTTATTAGGAGGATATAAGGCCCACAATAACATTTCTTCCTCATTTGGATCATATCTTGTTCCAATAAAAATATCTTGCACTCCTTGGATGTTCAATTTCATATCCTTATTATCTGAATGTAACAAAGAATCAAAACTAAATGAAGCACTCAGGTCCCATCCTGGAAACACAATTATTTCGGCCTCTACTAGCAATTGCCTACCCTTTTGCGGGGTCATAGTCTCAACTTCCGTGTCAATGTATTTCTTCAACCTCTTCATCATTTCTGCTTCATTCTCAGGGGTAACGTTTGGTACTGCTTCCCTTAATTTCTTACCCTTCAAGTGGTAAAAGAATTATTTGAATTCCTTAGACTTAATGAATCGATCATTAGATACAAAAGAAACATGCTCTGCCATTCTTTCATTTGTTTCTGCATTAAGAGCAACAATAAGCCTATTCTGTGCTTTTGAGTCCTTCTCGTTCTCAGGTGCATGGAGCTTGGAGACTACTTCATTTTCCCCTGAATCACTTTGGGCTGGTTCTCTCTCCATCTTTTCTAGTCTCTGCCTTTTTTCCTCTAGTTTGTTTTCCAGGGTCCCCATAACTTCTGCAAGCTCTTCCACCTCCTTATTTTTGCATGTCTTCAAATTCATCTTCCTGATGGAAGTAGTCTCCCAACTCCCGTCTTTTCCTGCTTGAATAGATGTAACCCTTAGGATCATAGTGTGTTATAGATGCATGCTGAAACAAGTTGTATTCATCCACCAGCTTCCTATAAATGGCCTCATATGCCCTGGTTGATACAATTTTAAAATCCTGAAAGTGAAGTGTGTCAGGGAGGAAAGCCTAGTTGTGTGCTCCTCTGAAATATTTGGCATTAGACACACTTAACTGCCTTACAATTTCCAAGAAGGCAATCCTGTCTGGTGCAAGCTTTGGTAGCACATATGGATAACCCTCAAATCCATAACATCGAACAAAAGTGAAATTGTGGCACGAGTACCAATCACCCCAGTTGTGATTGACCTTTGGATTTTGGTGCTCGTGAGGCTTAAGAAACTTCTTGACCTCCTCATAAAATGATCCTTGCCGAGGCTCACCAAAGAGAAAGAAAACTGGTTTCATAAAGAATTCCTCAAATTTGAGGTAATGAGAATTCACAAATCTGTAATCCCAAAGGGAAACCCATAATTGCACTGGTTTCTCCTTTGCATCCTTCCCAACTGTATTTACATTCAATTCTTTCGGCCATAACCCTCTAAGTTTCCCATAAAATAAAACAATATGCATTAACAATTAATAGTGCTTGAAATGTTTGTCTGGATTATCCTTCATGTTCAAGAAACCTTTATGCAATCTGTCTACCAGGTATGAAGCGAAGTCAAAAACCCTGGGCTCATGCCTCTGAATTTTTGCTGCTAGAACCAACAGTTCTATGTATGCCACATTAGGAGCTTCAACTCCTCCCACCTGACCACAAGCCATATATGTATATTACAGATACTTCTTGAAAATAGTCATGTCATAACGAGGACCATCTTCCTCTATTAGTCTCCCCTTCTCTGCTTTGTGGACAGTGAGGTTCCAGCCCTAGTATGTAGTGTCCATCTTCCTGTACTCCTCTTCCAAATCTACAAAAGATAAAGGCACATCTGCCTCCAAATCTACTGCAAAAACTTCATCAATTGTAGCTTTGCAAAGTGCACTAGAGCAGTCCCATCAAGCAACATAATGCATCGCTTGTTTGCATCATAATGTCTTACTAAAAGCTTTAACAAATCAATATTCACAAACACATTGGGTACTACAAGTTTACCTAGAACAGTTTTCCATGGGTTTGAAATTGGCATGGGCTCATCCCTACGGAAGTAATGGAAAAGGAACAACTCGTGCCCTCACACTGTGGTGAATACATCTCCAATCTCTCTATATCTATCCTCCAACTGGTCTCGGATAGGCAAATTTACCTTATCTTTGCGTGACATAGCCCCATGAGATCCCAATTGGTCTATCATGTCCTAATTTAGCTTTCTTTAGACCTCACTGACCTCACGCTTTGATTTTTTTGCCATGGTACTGGATATTTTGGCAACCTTTCACTTCCCTTTTGAGCTTTACCCCTCCATCTCTACAAATTCCTTCACTCTATGCTCAGTAATTGAGAAATTTTCTCAATAAGCACTTGATATCTTTCTGCAATAACTTCATGAGAAATGCTACTCTACAATACTGGCTATATATCCCAAGGAGTCCAATCTTGCAATTGATTATTGCAAATCTCGATGGATTTACTTCTTGCGGCAACAGATCTACTCAACTGATGCATTTAATGGAAACCATTTTTTCAGTTCTTCTTCATCAAGACGTCCAACGGCTAATCGGCGAGACTCCTCCTGATGATTCAAATGTTTGGTGCCGGTTGTTATGACTTTACCACTTTTTTGCTTTTTGAACTGCACAAACTATCTTGACCCACTTATTGGGTCTCGGGATATCAATTTTTTCTTTATCCTAATGGTTTAATTCATCCCGACGGGCATCACTTCAGCCTCAACTTTGCCTTTTGTTTTAACGTTCCATCTGCATAACTCTCCCTGATGCATTCGCCTTTGGTTTCCTTTTATTTAACTCATCGGGTGTCAGCATAGTTTATTTCATGTCCCTCCAATGCCCTGATGATCTCAATATTCCAATCTACATTCTGACTAAGACCACCGCGTTATCGGCATAACTTATCCCGAGGAACTCCTTGCACTTACCATTTGCCTAAATGGTCCTATCGGGTTTCGACATAACATAAAAGTTCTTCTTCCGATGTCCCGATGAATCCTCATTAGATGATTTCTTTATCGATATAACTCACGCCGATGCCCCCGTAAGTGCTTCTATCTTCATTGGAGGTCGGAATAGCCTTTTTCTATTCCTCCCGAAGTCTCGATGTGTTCTCGGTGTGCTTTTGTGTTTTATGCTTCCGAGTTTGTTTTATCAGTATAGGTAATACCGATAGCTCTGCCCTCCAATTCTCCATGTCATCGGGGATCGATCTAGCTATTTCTGCATTACTCCGATATGGTTCTTTTTTCCGATGGGCTTGCCTTCACTTTACTTTAGTCATCGGGTATCGGGATAAAAATTTCTCATTACTTCCGATCTCCCGATACTATATGATAAGCTTTGCCATACCATTATAAGTTATACCGATGGTTTCATAGGTTATCGGTATAGCAATTTCTTCGCTTTGCCAACAAGCCGATAGAAAAAAACCGCCTACTACCTCATTGAAACAAGCTATCTCGATGGAATGACCCTTCCAGGAGTACGCACCGTGTTGAGTATTTTTTAAGCGCTCCAATGAGTCCGCGCTCTGTTTCATCGGTATAAGTGAAATTTTGCAATTTAACACAAATGAGTCATCCATCCTGTAAATTGATGATCCCAACTTTTCCCACAGGGTTTGAAACATACTAGAAGACAAACCTTGATCACACCATAATGACTCCTCTATTGACAAATGCTTCATAATGGATTCCTTGTGCAGTCTATACTCAGTGCATGCCCTCAGTGTGCCCAAGTGATACCTTGATATTCCTAAAATAGCTGAAACTTAGAGAACTTTACTTGTATGCTAATAAAGTTCCTGCACATGCAAACCAGTAATAAATGCTCATATGATAAAAGAAAAAGGCCTCTATTCAACATAAAATATTTTGTAAAAATATGTGCTAACAATGGCTCTTTCTGGGAATGTATGTTCTCTTTAAGGACATAGCAAGATCCTAGTTATCTCTGGAAAGCAGACCAACATGAAAATTGAAAACAAAAAACAAAAAGAAATTTAAACTATTATGATACAAAAATACTCCCTGCTTATCAACAGAAAAAATGCTGAAGATACTGAGCATGAATTGGGAACTCCTGCATTTGACCATCAATATCCTGCAGGTAATAGGATTTTTCTCCACCTTTTTCTGAAATGATAAAAGGTCCCAACCAGAGTGCATCGAACTTGCCATGCTTCCCTTTATCCTGATCTTTGGCATTCCATTTTAACACCCATTCCCCATTTATAAATGATATGTCACACGCTTTTCTATCATGTAAAGGTTTTACCATTTGTTGTCTCTGTAAGTTTATTTCCTGAGCTTCTCGTCGACATTCATGCAGCTCAGCTAAAGCCATCAATCTGTCCCCCATGAAGATTACTTCTTCCAAACATTTTTCTGTAACAAATTTATAAACTAGAAGCAAATTATTTAAGGGAAATCTTGCTTCCTTTCCATATACAAGCTCATATGGGGAAAATCTTGTGGACTTCTTGATTGTCACTCTATCAGCCCCTACTGTTAAGACCAAATTTGAGTCCCAAGCCTTTTTATTATCACCCAACATCCTTCTGATAATCTTCAACAAGTTCTTGTTGCTTGATTCTGCTTGTCCATTTCCTTGGGGATGGTAAGGTGATTAGTAAGACAGAGTGATACCATAATTTTCATAGAAATCAGAGAACTCCTTCGATCTGAAACACATCCCATTGTGTACTACAATCTTCAAAGGTACTCCAAATCTGGTCAGAATATTTTCTAAGAGAAACTTTGTCACCACTTTGCTTGTATCCTGTCTTGTAGGAATAGCCTCAACCCATTTAGTAAAATAGTTAGTAGCAACAAAAACCATTTATGCCCACCACTAGATTTGTTTGCTATCTCTCTTATGAAATCAATACCCCACATTTGGAATGGTTCTTCTCTATGCATGGGCTTGAGAGGAATGGCTCCATTATATTTGAGTTTCCCTAAAAACTTTTCACAAGCCTCACATTTTCTGACATAAGTATGACAATCCTTGAAAACTTGAGGCCTGTAATAACTAGTATTAAGAATTTTGTGAGCAGTGGTTCTAGCTGAGAAGTGACCTCCATATACACCTTCATGCAAATCTTTTAAAACAACAGATGCTTGACACTCATCTAGACACAATAGAAGAATACCATTTGTATTTTTCCAGTATACATCCCCATTAAGTAATACATACCTAGATGTTTGAAGCTTTAAAGTTCTTCTTTGACTATCATTTGAACTATTCAGACATCTCATGTATTTCAAGAAGTGAACAATATTTGTATACCAAGGGCATCTTTCAATGCTAATTTGTACATCTTTAAGCTCTACCTGGTTTACTTGTGCTGCTTCAAGATTGGATTCTGCCATCAACTTCGCTAAAACTTGACCCCTTACCAATTTTGTGATTTGTAAATCAATATTGAACTCTTGGATCTGGTTTATCCATCTGCATCTTCTCCCGGTAGTGTCTGTTTGTCTGAAAATTTCTTTAACAACAACATTTGGTACATAGGTAATAACGGTGGCACCAACTAAGTAAGGTCTAAAGGATTTCACAACTTTCACAAGAGCATAAGCCTGTTTTTCATTCAAATCATAATTCAATTCTGATGCTTGTAATATTTTACTAAAAAATGCCACTGGCTGTTCATGACCCTCATCATTCTTTTGTAACATGACAACAACAATAGTATGGAATGAGGCAAATGAAAATACTTGAAAAGATTTAGAAAAATTAGGTGATTTTAAAACAAGGGCTTCCTTGATGGCTCTTTTGATATTTAAAAAAGCTTCAAGAGCTTCATTAGTCCACTTTATTTCAACGCCCTTTTTTAACATTTTAGCAATAGGCTTTACGATTTCAGAGAAATTTGAAACAAACCTTCTCAAAAAGTTAATTTGATCGAAGAAAGATTCTATTGCTTTAACAGTTTTTAGAATTTGGATTTTATCAATAGCAACAATCCTTTCTGGATCAATTCTAACTCCATCTTTTGAGACAATATAACCTAATAATTTTCCTTCAGTAACCCCGAAGTGACATTTTTTAGGATTCAAAGATATGCAATATTCTAGTACTCTAATAATTTTTTTTTTCTAGATCATTACAATGATTTTCTGCCTTTTTAAAATAAGCGGTCATATCATCTTGATACACTGCCAAGATACAATCAATCATGCCCTCAAAAGCCACGTCCATAGCTCTCTAGAATGTAGCTCCTATATTTGTTAGTCCAAAAGGCATCCTAGCATAAACATAAGTACCCCAAGGTGTAGTGAATGTAGTTTTGAACTTCTCTGCTTCCCTAACTTTGACTTGATTATAACCCAAGAAGCCATCCATCATAGATAACAACTCATTCCCTGTGACCTTCTGCAACAAAGCTTCCATATTGGGCAAGGCTTAATTATCTTTCAAAGATGAAACATTTAGATTTCTAAAATCTACACATAACCTAATATCACCATTTTTCTTTCTTACTGGTACTAAATTTGATACCCATGTTGAGTGCCTTATAGGCTCAATAATCCTTGCATTTCTCATTTTCATTAACCCCTTCATCATCTTTGGAGCCAAGGTAGGATTTATAGGTCTTTTATTTTGTCTGAAAGGTTCTGCATTAGGCTTCAAAGGTACCTCATGCTGGAACAAATCTTCCCTGTAAGCTTTAAGGTCATCATATGACCAAGGCAAAAACATGCCTATACTTCCTCAACAGATTAATCAATTGCATTCTGAGTTTTGGTGTGAGCTTCTTTCCAAGATATACTTCTCTTGGGTTGCTTTCACTTCCCAAGTTTATCTTTTCGACCTCCTCACATCCTCCTGAATTAGGCCTAAAATTCATTACATCTTTATCATCAAACATTCTTTCAAGCTCTATTAATCCTTTTGGGATGTTATTAGTTTTTAGCTGCAATACTTCTTGCCAAAGTACAGTTGCTTTATCATCTTTGTCCTCCACAAGTCCATTCTAATCAATCCGCTGGTGCTCATATTGATCTTCACAAAATAATTTTTTTAGTAAATCCCTGCCATCATCAAAAACTTGCCAGCTTTTTACATTATTAGGCACTGGCGGGCTAGTTTTAATCTCCACTTAGGTAATGTCATCCAAAGGGATGTCGTTGTGCTTGATAGCCAAGTTTGCCATGAAGTCTGCCCAAATATTATTGGATCTCTCAGTCTAATTGATGGAGAAAGCATCGAATAATTCAATATGATCCCAGACTTCATTCCTGTGGCTTCTTAATTTTTCATTTTTTGCAGCAAATTTGCCCCTAACTTGTGAAATTGCTAATTCTGAATCACCATAAACCATTAGTAACTTGATACCATGCTTATTTGCTAGTTTAAGACCTAACAAGAGGGCCTCATATTCAACAATATTATTACTACATTCAAAAGCCAACAAGAAAGAGTATTTAATTTTTTTTCATTAGGTGCAATAAGTACAATTCCTGCTCCATTCTCTTCCTTACTGCAGGCACCATCAAAGTATAATTTCCAAATTAAATTTTCATTTTGTTTAAGTGTTTGTGTAACTTTACTGATCTTTAAAGGTTTAGAAATACTTACCTAGAAGTTGTCCATATCTGAATGGAAAAAGTAGGTTACTTCATCGGGATCAACTTCTATGAGATATGGGGATCTTGGCTCTTTGTTTATCCTCACTGTTGTCCCTTTGACTAGAATAGTAGCATAAGATAGATCAAGCTGAACATGACCACCCACAATATTTGACCATTGCCTGGATAACAACATACCGTAGTTTGCAGGAACTTGTACCACTATGATGTCTGTCTTATATGTGGTATCCGGGCAAGCTGGAAACTTGAACTCTATGTCTTTCATAATACCCACCATCGATACAGACCTATTTTCCATGGCATAACACTTACCATAAGGTGTGTCGACATGCAGCCTAAGCTCCCTCATGACATATTTAAGCATGATGTTCACCGCTACCCCTAAATCTATCATACAATTCTTGACCATTTTATTGTTAATTAACAATGTCAAATAGAATGGATCAACTTCTGTGAGATTTTTCGTGATAGATGTGCCTAAGTAAATTACTAGAGGATCCTCTTTTAACTTAGCAGCATTTTTATTTAGATCCCCAACGCTTGATATAATCTTCAAGGTCTCATCTTTATATTCTGGAAATTTCATTACTTCAAGCAAGGGCATAGAAATTTTTACCTGAGACAATGCTTGAGACATAAAAGTTGCATAGTTTGAAGAAGGCTTACTAATTTGTTTTTTCTCCACTAGCTTGACAAGCTTTGGCATTTCAATTGGCTTATTCTTTTCTTCTTCAGTCAGGTTTCTCAAAGAAGGCACTACTTCTTCTTGAAATAGTTTTCTCAAAGAAGGGATATCTTCATCATCATCAGAAAACATGTGCTGTATACCATATTGCAAATTTTCTCTTCTTTGATGCACATCAGAATATTCTTCTACTTCAGATAAATCCTCATTTCTTCCCCAATATGGATCAGATGAGAAGGCATTAATAGTTGGTTCATAATCTTCATTTTTATCTTCTTCTTCTATCCAGCCCTGGGCAATCATGCACTATTCTACAACATGAGGTAGATTACATACATCATACCATAGATATTCATCTACAAAGTTTGTAGTTTTGTTTAATGGGTCAGGAGTCTCTTTGTTGGTATTTGGTTTTATTGGTTTTCCATCTTTCCAATCTGTATTATATGGCATGTCATGCAACCTCGGCCAATTGTAACTTATTTGCTTATTGTTCCTGTATGGTGGCCTTTCATTATGACTTTTCTTACCATTTAAGTCTTTGAGCATGTCCAAAATTTGAGTAAGATCATCTTTCCTGGGGACCCTGGAGTTGTACAGCTTTGGATCATCTCTCTTAGCAACTTTCCCCGCCACCTTCCTATTATTTTCAATAGTAACAACTGTTTTGAATGCTTGATGTAAAGTGTTAGGTCTATGAGACAAAATCTCATAATGAGTTTTGCTATCAAAAGCACTTAAATAAAAGTTAATAAAAAATGTATCAACTAGTCGGACATCTTTGGGTATTCTATTTAATACCTTATTAAATCTTTTAATAAATTCATTCATTGATTCATTTTGATTCTTTTTTATGCTTGTTAGTTCATGGGATGCAAATGAAGGATCATTGTGATTTCCAAATTCTTCCAAGAATAACGTCACAAATTCCTGCGAGCTGCAAATACATCTATCAGGAAGGCTTCTATACCATTCCCCTGCATCCTCTGTCAAAGACTGAAGCAACAACTTCATGAACACATCTTCATGAGGAATCTCAAATTCTTCGATGATATTATTTACATTAAAAACATGCTGCTCTGCTAAATCTATTCCATTTCCTGAAAATTTTGGGATTGATAATCTCAAATCATTAGTGATCTGATTTGGATAACCAACAATGCCAGTGAAATCCAATTGTCTGTACCTCTCAATGATTAAGGGTTGTTTACCAACATGATGGTTGCTTTGATTGTTCATAATCCCATTATTGTTGCCATAGTTTCCATTATTACCATTATTTCCACCCCCATTATTATTGCCATTATTGTTACCATTGTTCCTACCTCCACCATTGCCACTTCCATATTTGCCATTGTTACCTCTATTTTGTCCATTATTCTGGTTGTTGTCACACCCATTGTTTCCTACATGGCTGGCCCTATTTGTGTTAGTCCGGTTCCCATAATTTTCCCCATCTCCATTCCTTTTCCATCCTCTGGCATTTCTTCATTTTGATCCCTATGCACATCCCTCCATATTCTATTTCACTTACCAACGGGTTGTCATAGGTTACAAAAGGCTAGTCATTTCTTCTCATATGAGGAGCACTATATCTTGGAACTACTTGTCTACTTGTTTCACCTCTCTCTTCTCCTACCTTGTCTGTCTTGGGGCTTGAAATATTATTTCTTTCTATTCCTAATTTTTGTAACACCCAATCTGGTTGCCTTTTAAGTGCCCTCTCCATCTTGGCATCACCAACACTCATATCTGCCATTTTAAGAATAAGATCATCACACTATTTTTCTTCCTGTTCCTCAACATTCATGATCTCATCATGGCTATGTCTATCATCCTTATAACTTATTTTATGAAAAGGATTTTCCTCTCTATTCTTGGATTTTCCAGTAGATGAAGAATCTTCCTCCCTACTAGGAAATCTGTTATATCCTTCAAATACCATGTTTGAGTTTTTTCCTTTGTTCGTTTTCTTGGGACTCAACTGAACAAGATCTTCTTGCCCTTTGTGCAGAGATCTCCTCCCCTGCATAAATCTTAATGACAAATTTCTAGGAGTTTCTCTTATTTTTTCAATATACCAATAATTACTCATGTATTACATGTAGAGTCGCCACCTCCTAAGAGGAATAATATCTTTTACTAATCTTTCGGGCTCTTTCGTCCAGCAAAGTCTAAAATGAAACCCCCAGAAATTTTAAGTGCTTCTTATCACAAGTCCCCAACAGAGTCACCAATCTGTTGGTGCCCAAAACCACAGATTGGAAAACTTAAGGATTTGCCAAGCCCTTAACTGATCCAACTAGCCTTGGCCAATGAACAGGGATGGTCAAAGACCAAATCCCTCTGCACTTAAGGCTCCACTGAACCTAGGTAGGTATACCTCTCCCTCTCAAGCACAAAAAGAGTTATTTAAAGTGGATTTAAACTTTGCTAAGACAACTCTTTGCAAGAATGACAATAATTTCCTGCCATTGCTGAGTTCTTTTATTTGAATGCTTTTGAAATTGAAAACTGAATGTAAAGATAATTGTGTATAAAGATTGTTGTATTTTGGATATAAAATGCTTTGAGGAAATTCAAGAAATATGCAATAGAATAATTCAAAAGGTTTCAGAAGAATGATTTTCTCTCAAGGACCTTATGCATATCAAATCAGAATCTCAGAGAATGAATAATAGACCAGTGCCTCTATCACAGAATATATATGATACTTTGTGGACAAACAACTTTATCAACTCAGGAGACAATACTAATAACCACTATAATGGTTCAGTATGTGTCACATAAACAATAAGAACCCAATCTCACATTTAATGTAACAACATGTGATTCACATTACAACAAATCCTTAAACAGATTTATCAAGAGGACAAATAATGTTTCATCAACACAGAAAGTAGATAATGCGTTTGAAGTAGAAATAGTGAATCTTGTATATTAATCTATGAGAAATGACAGTACACAAAAACTACACTTGGAGATACTTCATTATAATTTGCTTGCACAAAAATGATACTTCTTCTTCCTATAAATTTTTCTAATACATACGACTTTCAGTCCCTACAACAGTATGATGTTCCCCCTAAAAATTGTGATCCCATTTGATACAAAACGACTCAATACAAATACATATGCTGAAAGACACGAATGAAAGGACACACCCTTTCATTATCTTAACAACTAACTGAACAGTAATTAACAGCCTAACTAAGATATCAATTACATTACACAAACTAAAACACAACACTAAGACTTTTGATCTAGCCGGTGTTAGCACTTTTGAATGTGTCGCAAGTAGCCTAGATCCTTGTATGTTGTAGCATTGAAGATCACATCCTTGGCTGTATTCTCGATCACATAAAAATTCTCTAACTAATTGGCCGTGTCATTCATGTGAAGGACATCTGCTCTGGCGATGGCTTGGGTTGCACTAAGCATAGGCTTGCACTCAGAGATCCATACGGTTTTGTCTTTGATTACACCTGCATCATCTACCAGACTTGGAACCCCATGTTGAACAATCTACTGACATTCATCAAATTCAAACTTTAATTCCTTTGTAATTTCTTCATATGTAACAAGCAGACCCCGCACCTTCTTCTTTACTTTCTCTCTGTTCGATGCATCCTGTAACAACATGTCGAGTCTATCTCGAATTCTAGTGTGTGAAACTATATTGTCCATGTTCCTTTGATATTCATCCCAGAATTCGTTCAATGCTTTCTCCATATTGTCATATCTCCTACTTAGCAACACACAAGCGATATCGGCCCTAATGCTTCTCATCTCTTTTTACAACTTATTGTGTTCATAAGATAGCTTTTCAAATCTTTTCTTCTATTGGCCTCTTGAATTTGTAATTTTGGGAATCGGGTGCCCACTCCTCTTAAGGGTCTCTTCATATAAAGCCTTATACTTATTCTTCTGTGCTATCACATGTTTCATTTGGGCCTTATTGAATTTTGAAATATTAATACCCATGTTAGCTGTGACCATGGGATCTACTTCTCCAACTTTCAAGGTCATCATGTGACCAAAAGCTTTATCTACATCAATGATTTTTGGCCTTTTATTAAGAGGATATAAGGCCCACAATAACATTTCTTCCTCCTTTGGATCATATCTCGATCCAATAAAAATATCCTGCACTCCTTGGATGTTCAATTTCATATCCTTATTATCTGAATGTAATAAAGATTAAAAAATAAACAAAGCACTCAGGTCGCATCCTGGAAACACAATTATTCCTGCCTCTACTAGCAATTGCCTACCCTTTTGCGGGGTCATAGTCTCAACTTCCATGTCAATGTCTTTCTTCAACCTCCTCATCATTTCTGCTTCATTCTCAGGGGTAACGTTTGGTACTGCTTCCCTTAATTTCTTACCCTTGAAGTGGTACATGAATGATTTGAATTCCTTAGACTTAATGAATTGATCATTAGATACAAAAGAAACATGCTCTACCATTCTTTCATTTGTTTATGCATTTAGAGAAACAATAAGCCTATTCCCTGCTTTCGAGTCCTTCTCCATCTCAGGTGCATAGAGCTTGGAGACTACTTCATTTTCCTCTGAATCACTTTGGGCTGGTTCTCCCTCCATCTTTTCTAGTCTCTGCCTTCTTTCCTCTAGCTTCTTTTCCAGGGTCCCCATAACTTCTGCAAGCTCTTCCACCTCCTTATTTTTGCACATGTCTTCAAATTCATCTTCCTGATGGAAGTAGTCTCCCAACTCTTGTCTTTTCCCGTTTGAATGGATGTAACCCTCAGGATCATAGTATGTTCTAGATGTGTGCTGAAACAAGTTGTATTCATCCACCAGCTTCCTGTCAATAGCCTCATATGCCCTGAATGATACAATTTTAAAATCCTCAAAGTGAAGTGTGCCAGGGAGGAAAGCCTGTTTGTGTGCTCCTCCAAAATGTTTGGCATTAGACAAACTTAACTGCCTTACAGTTTCCAAGAAGGCAATCCTGTTTGATGCAGACTTTGGTAGCACATATGGATAACCCTCAAATCCATAGCATCGAACAAAAGTGAAATTTTGGCATGAGTACCAATCACCCCAGTTGTGATTGACCTTTGGATTTTGGTGCTCGTGAGGCCTAAGAAACTTCTTGACCTCCTCAGAAAATGATCCTTGCCGAGGCTCACCAAAGAGCAAGAAAACTGGTTTGACAAAGAATTCCTCAAATTTGAGGTAATGAGAATTCACAAATCTGTAATCCCAAAGGGAAACCCATAATTGCATTAGTTTCTTCTTTCCATCCTTCCCAACTGTATTTACATTCAATTTTTCCGGCCATAACCCTATAAGTTTCCCATAAATAAAACAATATGCATTAACAATGAATAGTGCTTGAAATATTTGTTTGGATTATCCTTCAGGTTCAAGAAACCTTCATGCAATCTATCTACCAGGTATGAAGCGAAGTCAAAAACCCTGGGCTCATGCCTCTGAATTTCTGCTGCTAGAACTAGCAGTCCTATGTTTGCCACATCAGGAGCTTCAACTCCTCCCACCTGACCATAAGCCATATATGTATATTGCAAATACTTCTTGAAAATAGTCATGTCATAGGGAGGACCATCTTCCTCTGTTAGTCTCCCCTTCTCTACTTTGTGGACAACAAGGTTCCAACCCTGGAATGTAGTGTCCATCTTCTTGTACTCCTCTTCCAAATCTACAAAAGATAAAGGCACATCCACCTCCAAATCTACTGCAAAAACTTCCTTAATTGTAGCCTTTGCAAAGTGCACTAGAGTAGTCCCATCAGGCAACATAATGCATCGCTTGTTTGCATTATAATGTCTTACTAAAAGCTTCAACAAATCAATATTCACAAACACATTGGGTACTACAAGTTTACCTAGAACAGTTTTCCATGGGTTTGAAATTGGCATGGGCTCATCCCTATGGAAGTAATGGAAAAGGAACAACTCATGCCCTCGCACTATGGTGAATACATATCCAATCTCTCTATATCTATCCTCCAATTGGTTGCGGATAGGCAAAGTTACCTTAGCTCTGTGTGACCTAGCTCCTGGAGATCCCATTTGGTCTATTATGTCCCAATTTAGCTATCTTCGGACCTCACTGACCTCACCCTTTGATTTTTTTGCCGTGGTACTAGATATTTCAGTAACCTTTTGCTTCCCTTTTGAGCTTGACCCCTCCATCTTTGCAAATTCCTTCACTCTATGCTTAGTAACTCAGAAATTTTCTCAATAAGCACTTGATATTTTTCTGCAATAACTTCATGAGAAATGCTGCTCTGCAATACTGGCTATATGTCCCAAGGAGTCCAATCTTACAATTGATTATTGCAACTCTTGATGGATTTACTTCGTGTGGCAATGGATCTACTCAATTGATGCATTTAATGGAAACCATTTTGTCAGTTCTGCTTCATTAAGACGTCCAACGGCTAGTCGGCGAGACTCCTCCCGATGATTCAAATGTTTGGCATTGGTTGTTATGACTTTACCACTTTTTGCCTTTTGATCGGCACAAACTATCCCGACCCACTTATCAGGTCTCAGGATATCAATTTTTTCTTTATCCTGATGGTTCATTTTATCCCGATGGGCATCACTTTAGTCTCGACTTTGCCTTTTGTTTTAACGTTCCATCGGCATAACTCTCCCCGATGCATTTGCTTTTGGTTTCCTTTTATTTAACTCATCGGGTGTTGGCATAGTTTATTTCATGTCCCTCCGATGCCCCGATGATCTCAATATTCCAATCCACATTTTGACTAAGACCACCGCCTTATTGGCTTAACTTATCCCGAGGAACTCCTCACACTTACCATTTGCCTAAATGGTCCTATCGAGTTTCGGCATAACATAAAATTTCTTCTTCCGATGTCCTGATGAATCCTCATTAGATGCTTTCTTTATCGATATAACTCATGCCGATTCCCCCACAAATGCTTCTATCTTCATCGAGGGTTGGAATAGCCTTTTTCTATTCCTCCCGAAGTCCCGATGAGTTCCCGGTGCGCATTTGTGTTTTAAGCTTTTGAGTTTGTTTTATCGATATAGGTAATACCGATAGCTCCGCCTTCTGATTCTCCATGTCATTGGGGATACGTCTAGCTATTTCTGCATTACTCCGATATGGTTCTTTTTTCTAATGGGCTAGCCTTTGGTTTCCTTTATTCATCGGGTATCGGGATAAAACTTTGCCATTACTTCCGATCTTCCAATACTATATGATAACCTTTCCCATACCGTTATAAGTTATACCGATGGTTTCATACGTTATCAGTATAGCAATTTCTACGCTTTGCCGATAAGCCGATAGAAAACAACCACCTACTACCTCATCGGAACAAGCTATCTCGATGGAATGACCCTTCTAGGAGTGCGCACCGTGTTGAGTATTTTTTAAGCGCTCCAATGAGTTCATGCTCTGTTTCACCGATATAAGTGATGCCGATAATCCTTCTTTGGCTTGTCAATGCGGTTTCATTGGAACTACTTATGCCGATAAGTGAAATTTTGCAATTTAACACAAATGAGTCATCCATCCTGTAAATTGATGATCCCAACTTTTCCCACAGGATCTGAAACATACTAGAAGACAATCCTTGATCACACCATAATGACTCCTCTATTGACAAATGCTTCATAATGGATTCCTCGTGCAGTCTATACTCAGTGCATGCCCTCAGTATGCCCAAGTGATACCTTGATATTCCTTAAACAACTGATCCTTAGAGAACTTTACTTGTATGCTAATAAGGTTCCCGCACATGTAAACCAATAATAAATGCTCATATGATAAAAAAAAAAGGCTTCTATGTAGCATAAAATATTTTGTAAAAATATGTGCTAACAATGGCTCTTTCTGGGGATGTATGTTCTCATTAAGGACATAGCAAGATCCTAGTTATCTCTAGAAAGCAGACCAACATGCAAATTGAAAATAGAAAACAAAAAGAAATTTAAACTATTATGATACAAAAATACTCCCTGCTCATCAAGAGAAAAAGTGCTTAATATACTGAGCATGAACCAAGAACTCTTGCATTTGACCATCAGTATCCTGCAAGCAATAGGAGTTTTCTCCACCTTTTTCTAAAATGATTAAAGGTCCCAGCCAGAGTGCATCAAACTTGCCATGCTTCCCTTTATCCTGATATTTGGCAGTCCATTTTAACACCCATTGCCCATCTTTAAATGATCTGTCACATGCTTTTCTATCATGTAAAGCTTTTACCATTTGTTGTCTCTATAAGTTTCTTTCCTAAGCTTCTCATCTACATTCATCCAGCTCAACTAAAGCCATCAATCTGTCCCCCATGAAGTTTACTTCTTCCAAACATTTTTCTGTAACAAATTTATAAACTGGAAGCAAATTATTTAAGGGAAATCTTGCTTCCTTGCCATATACAAGCTCACATGGGGCAAATCTTGTGGACTTCTTGATTGTCACTCTATCAGCCCATACTGCTAAGACTAATTTTGAGTCCCAAGCCTTTTTATTATCACCCAACATCCTTATGGTAATCTTCAGCAAGTTGTTGTTGCTTGATTTTACTTGTCCATTTCCTTGGGGATGGTAAGGTGATGAGTAAGACAGAGTGGTACCATAATTTTCACAGAAATCAGAGAACTCCTTGGATCTGAAACACATCTCATTGTCTACTACAATCTTCCGAGGTACTCCAAATCTGGTCAGAATATTTTCTAAGAGAAACTTCATCACCACTTTGCTTGTATCCTGTCTTGTAGGAATAACCTCAACCCATTTAGTAAAATAGTCAGTAGCAACCAAAATATATTTATGCCCACCACTAGATTTTTTTGCTATCTCTCCTATGAAATCAATACCCCACATCTGGAATGGTTCTTCTCTATGCATGGTCCTTAGAGGAATGGCTCCATTATATTTGAGTTTCCCTAAAAACTTTTCACAAGCCTTACATTTTCTGACATAAGTATGACAATCCTTGAAAACTTGAGGCCAGTAATAACCAGTATTAATAATTTTGTGAGTAGTAGTTTTAGCTGAGAAGTGACCTCCACATACACCTTCATGTAAATATTTTAAAATAACATATACTTGACACTCATCTAGACACAATAGAAAAATACCATCTGTATTTTTCTAGTATAGATCCCCATTAAGTAATACATACCTAGATGTTTGAATCTTTAAAGTTCTTTTTTGACTATCATTTAAACTATCTAGACATTTCATGTATTTCAAGAAGTGAACAATATTTGTATACCAAGGGCATCTTTCAATGCTAATTTGTACATCTTTAAGCTCTACCTGGTTTACTTGTGCTACTTCAAGATTAGATTCTGCCATCAACTTCGCTAAACCTTGACCTCTTACCAATTTTGTGATTTGTAAATCAATATTGAACTCTTAGATTTGGTTTATCCATCTGCATCTTCTCCCAGTAGTCTCTGTTTGTCTAAAAATGTCTTTAACAACAACATTTGGTACATAGGTAATAATGGTGGCACCAAGTAAGGTCTAAAGGATTTCACAACTTTCACAAGAGCATAAGCCTGTTTTTCATTCAAATCATAATTAAATTCTGATGCTTGTAATGTTTTACTAAAAAATGCCACTGGCTGTTCATGACCCTCATCATTCTTTTGTAACATGACAACAAAAATAGTATGGAATGAGGCAAATGAAAATACTTGAAAAGGTTTAGAGAAATCAGGTGAATTTAAAACAAGGGCTTCCTTGAAGGCTCTTTTGATATTTACAAAAGCATCAAGAGCTTCATTAGTCCACTTTATTTCAGCACCCTTTTTTAACATTTTAGCAATAGGCTTTATGATTTCAGAGAAATTTGAAACAAACCTTCTCAAAAAGTTAATTTGATCGAAGAAAGATTCTATTGCTTTAACAGTTTTTAGAATTTGGATTTTATCAATAGCAACAATCCTTTCTGGATCAATTCTAACTCCATCTTTTGAGACAATATAACCTAATAATTTTCCTTCAGTAACCCCGAAGTGACATTTTTTAGGATTCAAAGATATGCAATATTCTAGTACTCTAATAATTTTTTTTTTCTAGATCATTACAATGATTTTCTGCCTTTTTAAAATAAGCGGTCATATCATCTTGATACACTGCCAAGATACAATCAATCATGCCCTCAAAAGCCATGTCCATAGCTCTCTAGAATGTAGCTCCTATATTTGTTAGTCCAAAAGGCATCCTAGCATAAACATAAGTACCCCAAGGTGTAGTGAATGTAGTTTTGAACTTCTCTGCTTCCCTAACTTTGACTTGATTATAACCCAAGAAGCCATCCATCATAGATAACAACTCATTCCCTGTGACCTTCTGCAACAAAGCTTCCATATTAGGCAAGGCTTAATTATCTTTCAAAGATGAAACATTTAGATTTCTAAAATCTACACATAACCTAATATCACCATTTTTCTTTCTTACTGGTACTAAATTTGATACCCATGTTGAGTGCCTTATAGGCTGAATAATCCCTGCATTTCTCATTTTCATTAACGCCTCCTTCATCTTTGGAGCAAAGTTATGATTTATAGGTCTTTGCTTTTGTCTAAAAGGTTTTGCATTAGGCTTCAAAGGTACCTCATGCTGGAACAAATCTTCCCTGTAAGCTTTAAGGTCATCATATGAGAAAGCAAAAACATGCCTATACTTCCTCAACAAATTAATCAATTCAATTCTGATTTTTGGTGTGAGCTTCTTTTCAAGATATACTTCTCTTGGGTTGCTTTCACTTCGCAAGTTTATCTTTTCGACCTCCTCACATCCTCCTGAATTAGGCCTAAAATTCATTACATCTTTATCATCAAACATTTTTTCAAGCTCTATTAATCCTTTTGGGATTTTATTAGTTTTCAGCTGCAATACTTCTTGCCAAAGTACAATTGCTTTGTCATCTTTGTCCTCCACAAGTCTGTTCCAATCAATCCGCTGGTGCTCATATTGATCTTCACAAAATAATTTTTTTAGTAAATACCTGTCATCATCAAAAACTTGCGAGGGTTTTATATTATTAGGCACTGACGGTCTAGTTTTAATCTCCACTTGGGTAATGTCATCTAAAGGGATGTCGTTGTGCTTGATAGCCAAGTTTGCCATGAAGTCTGCCCAAATTTTGTTGGATCTCTCAGTCCAATTGATTGAGAAAGCATCGAATAATTCAATGTGATCCTAGACTTCGTTCCTGTAGCTTCTTAATTTTTCATTTTTTGCAGCAAATTTGCCCCTAACTTGTGAAATTGCTAATTCTGAATCACCATAAACCATTAGTAACTTGGTACCATGCTTATTTTCTAGTTTAAGACCTAACAAGAGGGCCTCATATTTGGCAATATTATTAGTACATTCAAAAGCCAATAAGAAAGAGAATATATATTTTTTTCATTAGGTGCAATAAGTACAATTCTTGCTCCATTCCCTTCCTTACCACAGGCACCATCAAAGTATAATTTCCAAATTAAATTTTCATTTTGTTTAACTATTTGTGTAGCTTTATTGATCTCTAAAGGTTTAGAAATACTTACTTAGAAGTTGTCCATATTTGAATGGCAAAAGAAGGTTACTTCATCGGGATCAACTTCTTCTATGAGATATGGGGATCTTGGCTCTCTGTTTATCCTCACTGCTATCCCTTTGACTGGAATAGTAGCATAAGATAGATCAAGCTGAATGTGACCACCCACCAGATTTGACCATTGCCTAGATAACAACATTCTGTAGTTTGTAGGAACTTGTACCACTGTGATGTTTATCTTATATGTGGTATCCGGGCAAGTTGGAAACTTGAACTCTACGTCTTTCATAATACCCATCACCGGTACAGACCTGTTGTCCATGGCATAACACCTACCATAAGGTGTGTTGAGATGCATCCCAAGCTCCCTCATGACATCTTCAGGCATGATGTTCACTGCTGCCCCTGAATCTATCATATAATTCTTGAGCATTTTATTGTTAATTAACAATGTCAAATAGAATGGATCAACTTTTGTGAGATTTTTTGTGATAGATGTGCCAAAGTAAATTACTGGAGGATCCCCTTTTAACTTAGCAACATTTTTATTTAGATCCCCAACATTTGATATAATCTTCAAGGTCTCATCTTTATATTCTTGAAATTTCAATACTTCAAGCAAGGGCATAGAAATTTTTACCTGAGACAATGCCCGAGACATAAAATTTGCACAGTTTGAAGAAGGCTTACTAATTTGTTTTTTCTCCACTGGCTTGAGAATCTTTGGCATTTCAATTGGCTTATTCTTTTCCATCTTTGTCCCTTTTTTGGCACCAACATCCTTACGCTTAGCTACGTTATTTTTTGCCCCATCAGATTTTGTGACTTTGGCAAAGATACTCGCTGGCTTGCCCTGCTCATTGTTAACATTCCTATTCCTCAACTGATAATTACTTTTCACTTGTTCTACAACTGTGATAGTGAAAGCTTTCTTTTCTTCTTCAGTCAGGTTTCTCAAAGAAGGCACTGCTTCTTCTTGAAACAATTTTCTCAAAGCAGGGATATCTTCATCGTCATTAAAAAAACCTGTTGTATACCATATTGCAAATTTTCTCTTCTTTCATGCACATTAGAATATTCTTCTTCTTCAGATAAATCCTCATTTCTTCCCCAATATGGATCAGATGAGAAGGCATTAATAGTTGGTTCATAATCTTCATTTTTATCTTCTTCTTCTATCAAGCCCTGGGCAATCATGCATTGTTCTACAACATGAGACAGATTACATACATCACACCATGGATATTCATCTACAAATTTTGTAGTTTTCTTTAATGGGTCAGGAGTCTCTTTGTTGGTATTTGGTTTTACTAGTTTTCCGTCTTTCCAATCTGTATTATATGACATGTCATGCAGCCTCGCCGTATTGTAACTTATTTTCTTATTGTTCCTATATGGTGGCCTTTCATTATTACTTTTCTTACCCTTTAAGTCTTCGAGCATGTCCATGATTTGAGTAAGATCATCTTTCCTGGAGACCTTGGAGTTGTACAACTTTGAATCATCTCTCTTAGCAACTTTCCTAGCCACCTTCCTATTATTTTCAATAGTAACAGTTGTTTTGAATGCTTGTTGTAAAGTGTTAGGTCTATGAGACAAAATCTCATAAAGAGTTTTGCTATCAAAAGCACTTAAATAAAAGTTAATAAAAAATGAATCAACTAGTTTGACATCTTTGAGTATTCTATTTAATACCTTATTAAATATTTTATTAAATTCATTCACTGATTCATTTTAATTCTTTTTTATTCTTGTTAGTTCATGGGATGTAAATGAAGGTTCATTGTGATCTCCAAATTCTTCCAAGAATAGCGTCAAAAATTCCCGCGAGCTGCAAATACATCTGTCAAGAGGGCTTGTATACCATTCCCTTGCATCCTTTGCTAAAGACTGAACCAACAACTTCATGAACACATCTTCATGAGGAATCTCAAATTCTTCGATGATATTCTTTACATTAATAACATGCTGCTCTGCTGAATCAATTCCATTTCCTGAAAATTTTGGGATTGATAATCTCAAATCATTAGTGATCTGATTTGGATAACTAACAATGCCAGTGAAATTCAATTGTCTGTACCTCTCAATGATTAAGGGTTGTCTACCAACATGATGGTTGCTTTGATTGTTCATAATCCAATTATTATTGCCATAGTTTCCATTATTACCATTATTTCCACCCCCATTATTATTGCCATTATTGTTACCATTGTTCCTACCTCCACCATTGCCACTTCCATAATTGCCATTGTTACCTATATTTTGTCCATTATTCTAGTTGCTTCCACACCCATTGTTTCCTACATGGTTGGCCCTATTTGTGTTAATCTGGTTACCATAATTTTCCCCATCTCCATTCCTTCTTCCATCCTTCGGCCTTTCTTCATTTTGATCCCTATGCACATCCCTCCATCTTCTATTTTCACTTATGAATGGGTTGTCATAGGTTACAAAATGCTGGTTATTTCTTCTCATATGAAGAGGACTATATCTTGGAACTACTTGTCTACTTGTTTCACCTCTTCTTCTCCTACCTTGTCTGTCTTGGGGCTTGAAATATTATTTCTTTCTATTCCTAATTTTTGTAACACCCAATCTGGTTGCCTTTTAAGTGCCCTCGCCATCTTGGCATCATCAACACTCATATCTGCTAGTTTAAGAATAAGATCATCCCACTATTTTTCTTCATGTTCCTCAGCAGTCATGATCTCATCATGGCTATGTCTATTATCCTTTGAACTTATTTTATGAAAAGGATTTTCCTCTCTATTCTCAGATTTGCCAGCAGATGAAGAATCTTCCTCCCTACTAGGAAATCTCTTATATCCTTCAAATACCATGTTTGATTGTTTTCCTTTGTTCCTTTTCTTGGGACTCAACTGAACAAGATCTTCTTGCCCTTTGTGTAGAGATCTCCTCCCCTGCATAAATCTTAGTGAGAAATTTCTAGGAGTTTCTCTTACTTTCTCAACATACCAATCATTACTCATGCATTACATGCAGAGTTGCCACCTCCTAAGAGGAATAATATCTTTTACTAATCTTCCGGGCTCTTTCCTCCAACAGAGTCTGAAATGAAACCCCTAGAAATTTTAAGTGCTTCTTATCACAAGTCCCCAGCAGAGTCACCAATCTATTGGTGCCCAAAACCACATATTGGAAAACTTAAGGATTTGTGAAGCCCTTAACTGATCCAACTAGGCTTGGCCAACGAACAGGGATGGTCAAAGACCAAATCCCTCTGACTTAAGGCTCCACTGAACCTAGGTGGGTATACCTCTCCCTCTCAAGCACAAAAAGAGTTATTTAAAGTGGATTTAAACTTTTCTAAGACAACTCTTTGCAAGAATGGCAATAATTTCCCACCACTACCGAGTTCTTTTATTTGAATGCTTTTGAAATTGAAAACTGAATGTAAAGAAAATTGTGTATAAAGATTGTTGTAGTTTGGAAATAAAATGCTTTCAGGACATTCAAGAAATATGCAATAGAATAATTCAAAAGGTTTCAGAAGAATTATTTTCTCTCAAGGACCTTATGCATATCAAATCAGAATCTCAGAGAATGAATAACAGACCAGTGCCTCTATCTCAGGATATATATGATACTTTGTGGACAAACAACTTTATCAACTTAGGTGACAATATTAATAATCACTATAATGGTTCAGTATGTGTCACATAAACAATAAGAACCCAATCTCACATTTAATGTAACCACATGTGATTCACATTACAACAAATCCTTAAACAAATTTATCAAGAGGACAAACAATGTTTCATCAACACAGAAAGTAGATAATGCATTTGAAGTAGAAACAGTGAATCTTGTATATTAATCTCTAAGAAATGACAGTACACAAAAGCTACATTTGGAGATACTTCATTACAATTTGCTTACACAAAAATGATACTTCTTCTTGCTATAAAATTTCCTAATACATACGACTTTCAGTCCCTACAGCAGTATGATGTTCCCCCAAAACACTGTGACCCCATTTGATATAAAATGATTCAATACAAATAAATATGCTGAAAGACACGAATGAAACAACACACCCTTTCATTATCTTAACAACTAACTGAACAATAATTAAAATCCTAACTAAGACATCAATTACATTACACAAGATAAAACACAACACTAAGACTTTCGATCTAGCCAGTGTCCGCACTTCTGAATGTGCCACAAGTAGCTCGAATCCTTGTATGTTGTAGCGTTGAAGATCACATCCTTGGCTACATTCTCGATCACATAACAATTCTCCAACTAATTGGCCGTGTCGTTCATGTTAAGGACATCTTCTCTGGTGATGGCTTGGGTTGCACTAAGCATAGACTTGCACTCAGAGATCCATATGGTTTTTTCTTTGATAACACCTGCATCATCTACCAGACTGGGAACCCCATGCTGAACAATCTGTTGGCTTTCATCAAATTTAGACTTTAATTCCTTTGTAATTTCTTCATGTGTAACAAGCAGGACCTGCTCCTTCTTCTTTACTTTCTCTCTATTCGATGCATCCTGTAAAAACATGTTGAGTCTATCTCAAATTCCTTAGACTTAATGAATTGATCATCAGATACAAAAGAAATGTGCTCTGCCATTCTTTCATCTGTTTTTGCATTCAGAGCAATAATAAGCCTATTCCCTGCTTTTGAGTCCTTCTCCTTCTCAGGTGCACGGAGCTTGGAGACTACTTCATTTTCCCCTGAATCACTTTGGGCTGGTTCTCCCTCCATCTTTTCTAGTCTCTATGTTCTTTCCTCTAGCTTCTTTTCCAGGGTCCCCATAACTTTTGCAAGCTCTTCCACCTCCTTATTTTTGCACATCTCTTCAAATTCATCTTCTTGATGGAAGTAGTCTCCCAACTCTGGTCTTTTCCTTCTTGAATGGATGTAACCCTCAGGATCATAGTGTATTCTAGATGCGTGCTGAAACAAGTTGTATTCATCCACCAGCTTCCTATCAATGGCCTCATATGCTTTGGTTGATACAATTTTAAAATCCTGAAAGTGAAGTGTACCAGGGAGGAAAGCCTACTTGTGTCCTCCTCCGAAATGTTTGGCATTAGACACACTTAACTGCCTTACAATTTCCAAGAAGGCAATCCTATCTGGTGCATGCTTTGGTAGCACATTTGGATAACCCTCAAATCCATAGCATCGAACAAAAGTGAAATTTTGGCATGAGTACCAATCACCCTAGTTGTGATTGACCTTTGGATTTTGGTGCTCGTGAGGCCTAAGAAACTTCTTGACCTCCTCAGAAAATGATCCTTGCCGAGGCTCACTAAAGAGCAAGAAAACTGGTTTGACAAAGATTTCCTCAAATTTGAGGTAATGAGAATTCGCAAATCTGTAATCCCAAAGGGAAACCCAAAATTGCGTTGGTTGCTCCTTTCCATCCTTCCCAGTTGTATTTACATTCAATTCTTCCAGCCATAACCCTCTAAGTTTCCCATAAAATAAAACAATATGCATTAACAATGAATAGTGCTTGAAATATTTGTTTGGATTATCCTTCAGGTTCAAGAAACCTTCATGCAATCTGTCTACCAGGTATGAAGCGAAGTCAAAAACCCTGGGCTCATGCCTCTGAATTTCTGCTGCTAGAACCAACGGTCCTATGTTTGCCACATCAGGAGCTTCAACTCCTCCCACCTGACCACAAGCCATATATGGATATTGCAGATACTTCTTGAAAATAGTCATGTCATAAGGAGGACCATCTTCCTCTGTTAGTCTCCCCTTCTCTACTTTTTGGACTGCGAGGTTCCAACCCTGGTATGTAGTGTCCATCTTCCTGTAGTCCTCTTCCAAATCTACAAAAGATAAAGGCACATCTGCGTCCAAATATACTACAAAAACTTCTTGAATTGTAGCCTTTGCAAAGTGCACTAGAGTAGTCCCATCAGACAACATAATGCATCACTTGTTTGGATGATAACATCTTACTAAAAGCTTCAACAAATCAATATTCACAAACACATTGGTTACTACAAGTTTACCTAGACCAATTTTCCATGGGTTTGAAATTGGCATGGGCTCATCCCTGTGGAAGTAATGGAAAAGGAACATCTCATGCCCTCGTACTGTGGTGAATACATCTCCAATCTCTCTATATCAATCCTCCAATTGGTCGCGGATAGGCAAATTTACCTTAGCTTTGCATGACCTAGCTCCTGGAGATCCCATTTGGTCTATCATGTCCTGTTTTAGCTTTCTTCAGACCTCATTGACCTCACCCTTTGTTTTTTTTGCCATGGTACTGGATATTTCGGTAACCTTTTGCTTCCCTTTTGAGCTTGACCCCTCCATCTCTACAAATTCCTTTACTCTGTGCTCAGTAACTCAAAATTTTTCTCAATAAGCACTTGACACCTTTCTGCAATAACTTCGTGATAAATGCTACTCTGCAATACTGGCTATATGTCCCAAGGAGTCCAATCTTGCAATTGATTATTGTAAATCTTGATTGATTTACTTCATGCGGCAATGAATCTACTCAATTGATACATTTAATGGAAACCATTTTTTCAGTTCTTCTTGATCAAGACGTCCAACGACTAATCAGAGAGACTCCTCCTGATGATTCAAATGTTTGGCGCCGGTTGTTATGACTTTACTGCTTTTTTCTTTTTGATCGGCACAAACTATCCCAACCCACTTATTGGGTCTTAGGATATCAATTTTTTCTTTATCCCGATGGTTCATTTCATCCTGATGGGCATCACTTCAGTCTCGACTTTGCCTTTTTTTTTAACGCTCCATCGGCATAACTCTCCCCGATGCATTCACCTTTGGTTTCCTTTTATTTAACTCATCGGGTGTCGGCATAGTTTATTTCATGTCCCTCCAATGCCCCGATGATCTCAATATTCCAATCCGCATTCTGACTAAGAGCACTGCATTATCGGCATAACTTATCTAGAGGAACTCCTCGCACTTACCATTTTCCTAAATGGTCCTATCGGGTTTCGGCATAACATAAAAGTTCTTCTTCTGATGTCCTAATGAATCCTCATTAGATGCTTTCTTTATCGGTATAACTCACGTCGATGCCCCTGCAAGTGCTTCTATCTTCATCGGGGGTCGGAATAGCCTTTTTCTATTCCTCTCAAAGTCCTGATGAGTACCCGTTACACTTTTGTGTTTTATGCTTCCGAGTTTGTTTTATCAGTATAGGTAATACCGATAGCTCCGCCTTCCGATTCTCCATGTCATCGGGGATCAGTCTAGCTATTTCTGCATTACTCCGATATGGTTCTTTTTTCAAATGGGCTCGCCTTCAGTTTCCTTTAGTCATCAGGTATTGGGATAAAACTTTCTCATTACTTCTGATCTCCCGATACTATATGATAAGCTTTTCCATACCAATATAAGTTATATCGATGGTTTCATAGGTTATCGGTATAGCAATTTCTAAGCTTTGTCGATAAGCCGATAGAAAACAACCACCTACTATGTCATCAGAACAAGCTATCTCGATGGAATGACCCTTCTAGGAGTGCACACCGTGTTGAGTATTTTTTAAGCGCTCCAATGAGTCCGCACTCTGTTTCATCGGTAGAAGTGATGCCGATAATCCTTGTTTGGCTTGCCAATGCGGTTTCATCGAAACTACTAATGTCGATAAGTTAAATTTTGCAATTTAACACAAATGAGCCATCCATCCTGTAAATTGATGATCCCAACTTTTCCCACATGGTCTGAAACATACTAGAAGACAATCCTTGATCACACCATAATGAATCCTCTATTGACAAATGCTTCATAATGGATTCCTTGTGCAGTCTATACTCATCGCATTCCCTCAGTGTGCCCAAGTGATACCTTGATATTCTTGAAACAACCGATCCTTAGAGAACTTTACTTGTATGCTAATAAGGTTCCTGCACATGCAAACCAGTAATAAATGCTCAGATGATAAAAGAAAAAGGCCTCTATGTAGCATAAAATATTTTGTAAAAATATGTGCTAGTAGGGTCTATGGGTCAGCAGTCTCCATCTCTTGTATACATCCTCGATTCCAGAATATTAATTTTCCAAGTGGGTTAGATCAATTGGTTGATCAAGGGTTAAATCTAAATCAAATATCCTATACATGAAATCTCTGGTTAATGGTAGAAGTGGTTCTTCGGTAGCATCACAAATCGTCTTAGTCCGGGGTTTGTAATTCTTGGCCAATAAGATGATCAAATCAATATTTACATAAATATTCCACACCACTAGCTTCCCTGTGTTGTGTATCCATGGATTGCATATAAGCTCTGCCCTGTTTATTTTCCTATATTTGTGTAATAGCAACTCATATCCTCTTATAGGTGTCCACATGTCTCTTAAATCTTTGAATTAATCCCCTAATTTCTCCATGTCAGATTTTAAGTGGGAGGACCTTTTGGATTTTGGCCTGGAGTCTGGGAATTGATCCATTAGATCTTGATTTAAGTGTCTCCCCTCCTTTTTCTACTTTTTTGGTCTAATTTCTTGCGGGTTTTCTACGTTTGGTGCAGGAGCACCAACTTGGCAAATTTTGGTAGTTCTAGGGAATTTATTTTCTTTGGTTGTAATAAGGTCAATTTTGACCATTTTGTTTTCCTCGGATTTAATCTTGTAGGGTTTGTCTTGTAACTGAAAAGGAGATGCCCATTTGACTATAGCTGGAACACCAATATTTATACCATGACTATTGGTATCCAAACTTTTTATTATCTATATGCCTCGAGAAGACATGAGGCAGGTTCGTGTTTTTGTGACATTGTTGATGTAAAACTGAAGGAAGAGGAAATAAGAGACTTTTCATTTTCTTTTGTACTGGGAACGACCTTTCTGCACCTTTATTTTCTATTTTTACTTATGCGGACTATATGGACTAAAAATGGACATTGAATGCCAATTTAGTTAAGTGTGTTATACTCTAATGTCAGTTTGAGTCTGTAGGTGTATTGGGTTAAACAAGTTCATAGTTTCCTATCATTTCAGTGACAAGAAGAGTTTGAAGCCAGAAACTTAAGAAGTTTGCAATTCCATAATATGAAAGACCACCATTCCACCATATTGTAGATATTTTTTAAGGTGGAATGGGTTGTGTTAGGGTTAGTTTAATGGTAGAATTAGGTACTGCAACATAGGGTGGAGTGGAGTTTGTCTACCTTCAAAGATAGACCTAGCATCCTCATGTTCTAGGTTAGGGAGTTGATGAAGGGAGAACATGTTGACAAACCCTGCAATTTCTCATGTTCGACAGGACTGAAGACCCTAAGAGTTGATAGGGAAATGGTGAGTGAAGGTTAATTTCACCCTCTATTACGTCAATTGGTATCAGAGCATGGCTGTAGATCAAAAGGGAGAAGGGAATGAAACTAGGTGCGAGTAAGTTGGAGTCCAAGATGTCTTGAAAAGGTTATTCTGCAGGTAGGGAGATTCAAGAGTTGAAAGGCCAGATTCTCTTGAAGGAAAGACTTTCAAATAATCTTAGGAAGAAACCTTGGCCCGGTTATCAGCTTTAGAGAAGAATCAAAGAAGAGGAATATTTAGTGGTGACCAAAGTGATGAGAAAAAAGAAAGGGGGTGATTGTAATAACCCTCCAGATGCGGGTCAACAAGTGTAAGAGCCACCAATGGACCTTGAAGAGTTGAGAATGATAAGGATGCTTAAGGATGTGAAAGGGGATAGTGTTTCCATGACAAAGGTTTAAGTGCCCATGTATGGAGGAAAAAGAGATAGTGAATATCTCCTATCATGGATAGATGCACTTGACAATTTCTTTGAATTTGAGGAGGTAGAGGATAACGAGAAGGTAAGGTATGCCAAAACAAAGCTGAAAGGTTCAACACTCACTTGGTGGAATTTTGTTCAAGAAGAGAGGGTGAAAGAAGGTAAAGCAAAGATAGTGTCATGGGACAAAATGGTCTCAAAACTAAAGGCTCAGTTCCTACCAACTAATTATGCTGTGTAGACATTTAGGAAACTTCAAAATCTAAAGCAGAAGGATATGGATGTTATGTCCTATACCAAAGAATTTTACAAACTAACTTTGAGATCCGGACACCATGAGGATGAGGTGGAGAAGATTGCAAGGTATCTCAATTGGCTGAGATTCAACATACAAGATGAATTGAGCTTGGCCACCCTAAGGACTATGGAGGAATGCTATCAACTCAATTGTAAGGTTGAAGAAAAGATTAAGAGAAAGAAAGAACAACAAGGAAGAGGTAGGGTTGAATCCTAAGGAGTATGACAACCCTAACTCTGAGGAGACTGAATAGGGCAAGGACTCCGTGAACACCATCTTGGACACCGCCCGCAACTACACTCTTGAATTCTTCAATTTCTAGAAATGGGTTGTCGAAAACATCACCAGTATGCAGGGTAAGCAAAGGGAGCTAGAAGATAAGATTAATAAGCTGATTAAGATGTCTAACTCTAGGAAACAAAATGAGGATATGGAAAACAGTGAGGCAGAGGAGGAAATGGAGATGGAGGACTGGTTGGAGAAAGATTTGATTAAAGGGGACCTGAAACATTTGGAGGATGTTATTAGAACTATGAAAGAGCAGGTGGAGGAGGACAAAGACAACGTCAATACTTGGATTACCCATAATGAGAAGGCTTTGAAAAGCCTTATGAACCACAACCTCCAGGTCCTTAAAGTTTCTTCCCAGAATATGAATGCGTTGGTGGATCATTTGGAAAAGAGAAATCAGGATAAGAACCTGGTAATTATAGAAGATGCTCCAACTTCCAGCCCCACCCACTAGAACCCTAGGCACAGAACTAGGCAGACCACTATTGAGAAGGACACCAAAATGAAAGAGAGTCAGTTTGGACAGGAAAACAACGACCTAAGGGAAGCGGCCAAGGCGATGATGCTCTTGGTACAAAATGCTGAGGAAACTATGAAGAGTTTATAATTATCTTGTAATGCTGGGCTTGGGGTCAATTTCTTGCTGGCCTCTTGCTATCCTTTTCTCTGCTACTGGTTTTTTTGCTGGTCTTTTGCAGCTGTCTTGTTTTGTTTCCTTCTTGAATATCTTTTGAATGTAATCCAATTTCGGGTCCCTTAAAACCTATTTTTACTTAATCAAAAACAAGGAAGAGGTAGGGGAAGGAAATTTAGAGGCAGAGGAAATCATAGTGGAAGAGGACCACAAAAGGATCAAAGTGAGAAGAATACAAACCAAGAGTCTAATGGTGATTCAAGAGAAAGTTTTAGAGGTAGGAGACTGAGAGGTAGATGAAGATTCAATGGACCAGGAAGGGGTTCTAATACTTTCTCAAGAAGGTGCTATAATTGCAACCAGATTGGACATCCAACATGGAAGTGTCCTGATAAAGCAGGTACAAGTTCTTATAATGGAGAAAAGAGGAATCAATTAGTGCGGGAGGAGGATGAAGGGAGTGTGAACTCTCATTCTATTCATGTCACTTTGGAAACATGATAATCTTTGATGATTAAAAGGACTCTAATAAAAGTACCAACCATCAAGGAGCCTCAACAAAGGAAATATTTGTTCTGAACAACTTGCAAATCTCAAGGCAAGGTCTGCAAAGTTATAGTTGATTCAAGTTCAATAGATAATATAGTGTCTTTAGAAATGGTAGAAAAACTTAAGCTGAAGAGAATCCCTCATCAAAATCCTTATAAGATATCATGGCTTAATAAGGGACAATAGGTACTTGTGAATGAAAAGGCATGGGTAGAGTTTAATATGGGTCTTTACAAGGATAGAGTTCTATGTGATATTGTTATAATGGATGTGTTCCACCTTCTTCTTGGAAGGCCTTGGCAATTTGATAGGAGAGCCCAACATGATGGGAATAAAAACATTTATGTTATTGTGAAGGATGGAGTGTCTTATACCCTTGAACCACTGCAAGAAGCTATGGGTGCAACTCATGAAGGACAGAGTGTCATGGTGGTGAAGGAGAAGGAGTTTTTGAAGGACCTTGAGGAGGAAGGATGTGGATATTCCATTGTAGCTAAGCCAATCTACAATACTACAACTAGTGACAAGGAAGAAGTCCCAAATGAAGTATAGGGTCTACTTGAAACTATGAGAATATAGTAGTGGAGGAGTTGCCAAATTCTTTGCCTCCAGTTCAGGATTTAAGTCATCACATAGACTTAATACCTGGTGAAAGTCTACTCAATAAGGCAACATATAAGGTAACACCTCAAAAAAATGAGGAGATAAAAAATTAGGTGCAGGAGTTGTTGGATAAAGTTTTAGTAAGAAAGATCCCAAGTCCATGTGTTGTTCCAACTGTATTAGCACCCAAAAAGGATGGGAAATGTAGACTTTGCATGAACTCCAAGGCTATAAAAAAAATCATAATTAGGTACAAATTTCCTATACCTCAGATAGAAGACCTCATGGACAACCTATCAGGTGCAAGGTACTTTTCAAAAATATTTAAGGAGTGGTTATCATCAGATAAGGATAAGAGAAGGTGATGAGTGGAAAACAACATTCAAAACCAATGAAGGCCTCTATGAATGGTTAGTAATGCCCTTTGGGTTATCTAATTCCCCTAGTACTTTCACGAGACTCATGAATGAGGTCTTGAGGGATTTTATCAATAAGTTTGTAGTAGTATACCTGGATGACATCTTAGTCTACAACAAGACAAAAGAAAAACACTTGGAACACTTGGACAGGGTGTTGAGGATATTGAATGAGGAAAGACTAACGATCAACCTCAAGAAGTGTGTGTGGGTGAAAGAAGAACTTATCTATTTAGGGTTTGTGATCTCCCAAGGAACTTGAAGATGGATCCCACCAAAGTGGAAGTGATAGTCAGTTGGCCTACACCTAGGACAACTAGAGAAGTTAGGGGTTTCCATGGTTTGGCAAGTTTATATCAAAAAATTATTAGAAATTTCAGTCATATTGTTGCACCAATGATTGACACCATTAAGGGGGAGAAAAAGATCAAGTTTCAATGGACAAAGGAAGCATATCAGAGTTTTTATTTCTTGAAGAAAAAGGTATCACAACAACCAATCCTTACACTTCCTAATTTTGGTAAAGTATTTACTATTGAGTGTGATGCTAGTGGGTTTGCAATAGGGGCAATATTAAGTCAAGAAGGAAAACCAATTGCATTGTTTAGTGAAAACCTAAATGAAGCTAAAAAGAAATATTCATCATATGATTTGGATCTTTATGCCATGGTCCAAGCACTTAAAAAATGGAGACATTACCTTCTACCTAAGGAGTTTGTAGTATTCACTGATAACCATGCTTTGAGTTTCTTAATAGCCAAGAGAAACTAAGTCATAAACACATGAAATGGGTAGAATATCTTCAGGCTTATACATTCACCATAAAACATAAGAAAAGTCAAGCTAACAAAGTAGCTGATTCATTGAGTAGAAGAGAAGGACTAGTACAAGAAGTGCAACTCTAAAGTGTGGGAGTAAACTTCTTTAGAGGTATGTATGCTACTGATGCAGATTTCAGTGATACTTTTAACGTATGCCAACAATTTCAAGGTTCATTTCATAAGGACTATGTAGATTTTGTGATACAATACAAGTTACTCTTCAAGGGGGCCCAATTGTGTGTGCCTAAACGCTCAATGAGGGAGAATGTGGTGAAGGAAAAGCACTATGGTACTTTAGGGGGATATCTTAGTTGTGATATCACTTTTGAACATGTCAATAGGTTTTTCTATTGGCCCAAGATCTACTTGGATGTGAAAAGGTTTTTTGATAGTTGTATGATATGCCAAAGGGCTAAGGGCTCAAGTTCCAATGCCGGTTTGTATCAACCTTTACCCATACCAAGCAAACCATGGGAGTCAATAAGTATGGATTTTGTGTTTGAACTACCAACGACTTCAAGGGGGTTTGATAGTGTTTATGTAGTAGTGGACATATTTAGTAAGATGACACATTTCATTGCATGTAAGACAACTAATGATGCCTCTCATATTACACATTTTTTATTTAGAGAGATTATTAGAATTCATGGTTTTCCATTGTCTATAGTATCAGACAAAGATCTCAAGTTCATTGGCCATTTTTGGAGAACCTTGTGGAGGAAGCTAGGGACTAATTTAACTTTAAGTTTTGCCTACCATCCTCAAACAGATGGGAAAACTAAGGTTGTGAACAAATCTTTGGGCAATTTATTGAGATGTTTGACAAAGGAACATAAGGAATCTTGGGATTTGATCTTGTCATGGGCTGAATATGCATATATTGACTCAGTCAACCATAGTATTGGTAAGAGTCCATTTGATGTTGTTTATGGAATGCATCCAAGGGGAGTCTATGAGTTGAGAGACATAAGTGGATTGAATAAAAGAAGTGCACATGATAAATACTTTGCTGTAACCATGAAATATATCGATAAGCAGGTCAGAGAGACTTTAAAGAAAACTGTGGGAAAGTATAAGGGGAGTGCAGATTTGAGAAAGAAAGATGTCCAATACAAGGTTGGGGATATGGTGTTTTCTTATCTCAGGAAAGAAAGGCTTCCCAAAGGAAAATACACCAAGTTAATGATGAAAAAGATTGGCCCTTGCAGGATTGTACACAAGTTTGGTCGTAATGCATATGAGATAAAACTCCCACAAGGAGTTGCCATCTCACCAATTTTTTTATGTGTTTGATCTATACCCTTTTAGGTGAACTATTGTTGCAGGACAGGAAGCAGATGAACATGTTATTGTAGGTTAGGACGATGATGTGGATTGGATTAAAGATCTTCCACCTAACCAATCGATTCAACTTGAAGCTATCTTAGATTCCAATGTGGTGAAGAGGACAAGAAGGAAGGAGTATAAGGAATACTTGGTCAAATGGCTTGGTCTACCGAATGAGGATGCAACCTGGATGTTTGAAGAAGACATTAACCAACATGGAGTCAAAGTTAAAAAACTCATTTCATTAGGAGAATGAAATCTTTTCCTCTCTAGGTGTATGGTGCATGAGCACCAACTTGGTAAGTTTTGGTAGTTTTAGGGAATTAGTTTTCTTTGGTTGTAATAAGGTCAATTTTGACTGTTTTGTTTTCCTCGGATTTAATCTTGTAGGTTCTACCTTGTAGCTGAAAAGGAGATGCCCATTCAACTGTAACTGGAACACCAATAGTCATACCATGACTTTTGGTGTCCAAATTTTTTGTTGTTTATATGCCTCGAGAAGACATGAGGCAGGTTCATGTTTTTTGTTACATTGCTGATGTAAAACTGAAGGAAGAGGAAATAAGAGACTTTTCATTTTCTGTTGTATTGGGAATGGTCTTTCTGCACCTTTATTTTTTGTTTTTTCTTATGCGGGTTGTATGGACTAAAAATAAGCATTGAATGATAATTTAGTTAAGTGTGTTATACTCTAATGCCATTTTGAGTCTGCAGGTTTATTGAGTTAAAGAAGTTCATAGTTTCTATCATTTCAGTGACCAGAAGAGCTCGAATCCAAAAACTTAAGAAGTTTGTAAGTCCATAATTTGAATGACCACCATTCCACCATACTATAGATATTTTTAGGTGGAATGGGTCGCGTTAGGGTTAGTTTAATGGTAGAATTAGGTACCGCAACAGAGGGTGGAGTGGAGTTTGTCTACCTTCAAAGATAGACCTAGCATCCTGATGTCCTAGGTTAGGGAGTTGATTAGACCTTGCAATTTCTCTTGTTTGACAGGACTGAAGACCCTAACAGTTCATAGGGAAATGGTGACTGAAGGTTAATTTCACCCTCTATTACATCAAATTCTGTGGCTTTTTCCTTTTGTTTCCTAACCCTAGGTTTCTTGGAAGAGCCCTCTATTATTTGCAGAAGAAAGAAAGTAATCAAATTAACAGATCACTTCATTGAATTCGCTACTTACTTGGAGTTTTGACATTGATTTGAATTATTGTTCTTCTTTCAACCCTTTATTATTCTCGCCTTCACCTTAATGACCTTCGAGATCTTCTTATAGTGGTCGAGTGTGTGCAGGATTATGTTTTTAAATTCACGCCAGAGAGTTTGAGTCATTTTAGATATATTTACAGAACGATCATTGTTGACTCTAAATTTTACTTTTGAAACAAACAACCTTATGGGAAATTCAGTGACAGGGGACCTATTGCACTAAAATCATTGAATGACCTCTGGATTTAAGAAGCTGACTCTTCCTTATGATTGGGGGAAAAGGGGAAGAAGAAACTTAAATCAAAATGATCTAAACTATTTAGGCGATGCGCTAGAGCATTTTGGGAAAAACATAAACAACATATAAAACCTAGAAACATTCGGTTTTAAAGCCCATTCAACAATCTATATATCTGAATAGAACCATAAACAAGATAGAACCAAGATTCCTTTTAACATAAAGAAACATGCATCACACATCCACCAGATAACAAGTGCAAAACATAGTTTAATCGACAGAGTATTAGACATATATCTCCAAAGTCATTAGAATTATAAGAATGCATAGAAAACTATTACAACATACTGAAAACATATATCACAGAGGCCGTAGGCACAATTTGATTATCCTTTCCTTAGAAAAAATAACAACTAAAAGGCTAAAAAATTCTATCTAGAATACTTAATTGTTCTTTTTCATAAAAAGTTCTTAACCCCTAAAATAGGAAAGAAAACCCCACAAATAGAGCCCCAGGCTCAGCTAACAGTCTAAAGCATCTGCCATCCTCCTGCAACCGCTTCTGAGAAAAAAAACTATCATGGCATCTTGCAGGAACACACCCAGCAAAACCGCTTCCAAGGTTGTTGCCTCCACCTTGTCGTATTATCTCCATACCTGCTCGAACAAAAAATATTTTGACGCGAATCGCAGCCAGAGAAATAGGTCACCACGAGTAACATACGACAGCTCCAAGGACATCTGAATAGGAATGTCTAAACAGAAAAAGGATGGGCAGTGTGGAGGTGCCATGTGTCCCTATCTTCGCACGATGTAGAGTGGGGTTCAACAACATTCACAATCATCAAAACCCAAGCCATTTGGCAAATCCGCGTTGCCCCTAACCTCAAGCAGAAAATGTAGGGCATCAGGAACAACACCGAAAAGACACCTGGCCTGTATGATGAGCACAACTAGGAAGTCAAAAGAAAGGGGTGCCACCCAATTAAAATACCGCCTACAGACAATCTTAAAATAATGTTAACATTTCTTGGCCACTAAAAGGGGGCATTTTGCCTGCGGAATGCTAAAACCCAGAAATGTTGGTTCAAAGACCAGACTTCATGTTAGAATAGGTCAGAGTAGATCGAAGACCTGCTGCAATGGAGTCCATTCTTCCTCAAAGGGAAATGTTTGTGCTTCCAGACTTTGATAATGATGATACAAACAAATTATCTCATTGAACAACAAGCCTACCGGTTTGTCATGGACCAGTTTCAGGAGCGTGTAGAGCTGGCAAGGGGGTGCAAAAGATGCTCGACCTCTTTCATAGAGATGGGATTGTTCAGGCACTGGAGGAAAGTTCTATCCTACTACAATTGCTAGACCTGATCTAAAATCTGCTCAACTTCTAGCACAAAACCATCCACGGGGAAAGGAGAAGGTAGGCCTAATGAAACAAACCTCTCTACACGCTGCTTGATGTCCGAGACAAAGATCTGCAATGGATCCAATGCCACTGATATGTGCATGATCACTCTATGGTGGTTGATGAAAGCATTAGTTTTCTTGATAAATTATCGTCGGTCTGCTATTCCCTTCGCTCTCAACTCTTCATCTTGTGCTGCATACATCATCTAGATTAGGTCCCGAGCCACGGGGATCTTGGGACCAATGACGACCATAGAGTTGTTGACGAGGGCTCCCACTTTGGCGTAGAGGCATTGCACTTCTTTGATAAACCTTAGCATGAGCTGCAATGAGGGGCTGCACTACTTAATTCTTTCCCAATGGGAAACATACAATTCCAACATCGGAGAAAAGTCTTGAGAAACCTGCACGGGGGGAGGAATAATTGGAAATCATGAGACTTCCTCACTCTTTGTCATTATTTTATGTTGTAGCTCCCTGCACCTATTTTGCTCGATGACCACTTGGCTTTCCAGAGCGAGGACCTTGACACTTCCATCCTGCACAACCTGTTGGAGTTGCGATATATGATCTTGCCCCTGTTATAACAAAACCTTCGTGTCTAGAAATTTTCTCTTGGCTCGCTCTATGCCATTGTCTTTTTCATGCAACTCTTTTTCAAATCTCTCTTTCTCCTCCAAAAGCATGACTTGCACGTCACTGAGTTGCCGTGCGTACTCTTCTTTAAGATGAATCTCTTCACGCAGTTGTGCTTGCACTTAGGTGGCATCTCTAGAAGCTGCCTTTAGCTACTGGATCTCTTGGTCCTTTTCTCGCAGTTCCTTCAAATCTACATTTCTCGTTGTCTCTTGGCCCTTCAATTGAGATCTCACATTATTAAGGGCGTCCTAGAGCTTTCCTTTCTCTGAATTAGCCTGTGTCAGCAATTCTTGCAAGTGATTGATCTTGACATTCCGAGCTTTATCTTCTTTTCTCTGCTGGGCCAGAGATTCTCAGAGGTTCATATTCTCCATTTGCAGCTTCTCCAGGCGACGACTCTTTTTGATGAAGTCCGAAGACATGGCCTTTGAAGTTTCCTCCATCATTTCAACTTTGTTGGACACTGTAACATTTAGGAGGTTGACGCCAATAGCATGGAGAGTGTTATCAGTGGGTCTCATTTGGGCTTCCGACTTATCAACCTTGGGGAACATGTTTGCAAAGAAAAGACAATCTTTTTCCTCGTTGAAATGCGTCTGTAGGTGCGGATGGGCCGACCTGGTACCTATTTTTTTTTTCCATTTGCTAATCCTACCAATATGGGTGGTCTTGGAATAGGCAACCTGTTGCTGGAAATCATCTGGGTTGGCAATAACCTGGCCTGCAAAAGCCGCGCCAGGGGGAACCACAAAGGGAAATTGTGAAATGAGGCCACCAAAAGTGGTCTGGATAGGTTGTGCAAGCGTGGCTGGAGAAAATAATGGGATGAAGGGAGAGTCTTCTGAGGGGAACGGATCAACGGACGTTGTTTCGACATTCTGGGAAGGAGTGGACTCTCCAAAACCAAGCCTATGTGAGACGGTGGCTGCTTCAGACATCTACGAGGAAAATGCTACGCAAACAAAAATAAAGGTCAGGAATGAAATAAAGGCATGTGAAAATGCTTCTTGGGGATCAACCAGTGTTCCGGTGGGTGCTAGTGTAAAGGCAGTAGGAATCTGGGTTTGCATTGCAACAAGAGGGGAAACAGAAGAAACAATTTGAGTAGAAGGAAAAGGTGAAGAAGGGCGTACCTGAACCATGGAAGTCACCAACTGCTGAGGATTTGAGGGAAACCCTAGGGCTCGAGGAGACAAACTCTTCTTTGTGGAACTCAGATACCACCTTTTACTAGGAGGGAGGTCATGTGCCTATTTCTTGGCTTGTCTCTTGCCAGCCTGGGAACAGGGCTTGCGAGCAGAACCAGTGAGAGGAAGAAGGATATGGGGCTCAGGATCTGGCTCTTTGATACTTATAACCTCTACATCTTGCCATTGGGCCACCTTGGGAGATGAGTACCCATGTGGGGAACTATCATTTGTCTCTTCATCAGATTTATTGTGCTGATGCCATTCTAGCTTGAAACGTTCATCGAAGGGGGCGTTCTCGATGTTAGCCCTAAGCTAACATACTTCTTGCTGGTAGATCTGAAAATCCTCCCTCTTCTTTCTGGGCCAGGAATCTACAGTCATGGCTTCTAGCATTGATTGGGGAATGGGCTTTGTTGGGTTATACTTCTGCATGGCTGCCTAGAAGTTCAACCACGGGGGTCACTTTAGGATGGGAAAATCATTGAGACCCACATACAAACTTGGGTCATTCACTTGTGGATTTGTGCTACCTTCCCATGAGCTCTGAGGCTCGTGTTTCACTACATTCTTCCTTCTGCTAAGACACCCATCTGGGTCATAACTTCAATGATCATCAATCACCACTAGGCCGAGTTGCACCAGCTTGGATGTAAGGACTTCCTCACTCTTGTTTCTCTGGACTAGAGTAATGGGACCAATTGCCTTGTGGTCTTCAGTGATGGAGGTCTCATGCTTTCCCGCCCCGATGGCTCTCTCGATTCTTACTAATTTCCATGCAATTTCCAGAGCAAGGGTTCTCTCAGTCACATAGGTAGATAAGCAGAATGGTTCCTCAGAGAAACCATGCACCTGGACGAAAGATAAATCGCTACCTATGAACCAGTCACAGGGGTGACGTTCATTACACATCTAGTTCATTTGAATATGAGAGAAGTGGGCAAACAGTTCATTAGGGATTGAACCGAAATCCCTAAGGATGGGAGTTAAGAAATAGTCTGAAAAATTGATATGCATCGTAGGAAGCTAGTAGAATGGGTGTCCATGCTGACACCAACATCTGGTTCCCTGACTCATCGTAGATAGCCAACCACATGTGTTGGCTGAAGAAGGCCTCATTCTGGTGCAAGAACATATGGACTAGGACTGAGGTGAATTTGAACCGCCGCAACTACTAAAATTTTGATAGCTACCTTATCATGGCCCTGGCTACGAAAACAGAGAAATCAAAATGAAAAGACTCCCTTTGTTTACGACATTTGAAAAGGAAACCCATCATAGCGGCTGTGATTTCCTGGTCATTTTTGTGACCGCATAGCCATGCAAGAGTTGATGATATATCTTTGAGTTTTTCAATCTTCAGGTCACTAAAGGACAAAGGGAGCCTCGGAAGCCCAGAGGATAGACGCTGATTAAGGACATCTAGCAAAAAGATAAGGCATCCCTTCTGGTGTTCCAAAATTATTCCATAGTATTCTCAGAGAACACCTCTATTCTGTAAAAAATAGGACATCACATCATAACCCTTATGGCTTATGGGGAGATCACTACTCTTAAGGATGAGCCACTGATCGAGTAGGAAATAGGGTCGAACCCGTCGGTGCATGCGGCTACGAACTCCGGACAGTAATGAACCATAGGGACCACAAATTGGGGTACGTCACTGCTCTAGAATCGAACCACCATGGATTGTGGCTCCACTCTATGATGCAACATTCTACTGCATGCAACCTCCCTAAAGCTTTTGGGTTGTTTGCGGAGTTCGGGATCGACAACATTTTCAAAAGAATCAATTACAGTGGACCTATTGTGGGCAACTATCTTCGGCCTGACCTTAGGTTTTCGCATAATCCGCCCTAGGCGATATGGCATGGGAAGAATAGGAGAGCTCTCTAAAAACATCAACCCATAGTTTCCCTTGAGTAGCACCTGAGGAAGAAGCCTCGGCTTCCATTTTCTGCAAGAGGGATTTTCTCTGTCAACCTTTCAAAAGAAAATGGACACTTAGGTTACAGAAAGACCAATAAGATGATCATTGGGTGACCCACTTCCTTTAATGCACTATGTGCCTAGATTTTTGCGACCGAGGACGCTTAAAAGCAGGCGTCCGTTTACATGCATGCCAACTCATTTTGCAGTTGCAATTAACCTTGAAAAGGATGAGCGTTGCCATTCACAATTTCCAAAGGAAACTTATTTAGCGCGTCGTTAATTAAAGCCACTTGAGATGAAAATCTCGGTCCGATGGATCTCCTCTCTTATCAAGAAAATTGATAGCCAGTGGGGTTCGCACAAGCTAAGACAATTCTGTGGGAGTTGTGTTTTAAAACGCGATGTACCTACACATACACGTGGCATCTGTTTGCATCACCTCTTTCTTTGAGGTACCAGGCAGGACATTGCCAATTCTGAATCAGATCTCACTCTATTGTGCAAATTAATGAAACATGACAGGAGCATTGGAAATCAGGAGCATTGGCGTATTTGTCACTTATCACCCTGAACTGAGAATTTGTTATAAATATATGTCTTTTCAGACATTCTTTTGCGCAGGTTCTGCTTCGACGATGAAGTTTCTTGAGGATATGGATACTCCTGTTAGACTCGTCAGCAGTAAAGCTCAGGTCGCTCTCCTTGGGAACGTTTTTGACCAGAGGCTGGAGATGATGACAAGGTGGAAGAATCCCCTGATTGTTGCTGCTATCAAATGGGTGCTTGGCGAGGATTTTATAGATAACGTGGACCAATACCGTGTGAATACAAACATTTTTTCGCATTTTGTCTCTTCACTAATGAATTCCGGATTAGCTAGGCTATTGACCTCGCAACTTCCCAAGGCACTCTTCTCCCAAGACTATCTGGGAGGGTTGGAAGATGTGGTGGCATACTACATCCCTTTCAGGGGCCTTCCTCTAGCATCGGATCTGAGGTGCTTTATTACTTCCGACAAGGAGGTGACTTGGCACCTGCTTATCGACGGTCTAAGGACGATGATGCTATCATTCCACCATTTTCAAGTAGAGCTCACTACGAAGTTCCTCCTCTCTGTCCATCTGATAATTCTTGCTCCGGATGGTACCGAATGGTACTCCAATTTCCGAGACTACATTTTCCTGTGGGTCTTAACACCACACATTCAACCAAATTTGGTTGTTATCTCCATGGGTGGGGTGCCTGGTGGCGCTTCTAACTATGAGTGGTTAGAGGGAGAGGATACTTCAGATGATAGAGGATACCCTAACTTTCAGATGGAGGACCATGAAGATGGAGAGAGTCTTTGAAAAAATGGCGGCCTGTCGCTGAGGGCTTTCATCTTGTGAATTTTGTAAAAAGGAAGGCCAGCGGCCTGTCCATGAATTGTATAACAAAAAAACACCCATAATATAATGATTTTTCTTTTTTCTTGTTTAATTATGGCATATCTTGTGATTTCATTTTGCCTGCTTGGGGAATAAGACTGGGAATAATTAAATAAATAAGGCACACAAAAGCATTGTTTACATTATATACATTTAGAGAGAAACTGCTAATGAAACGGTTTAAGATGGAACTCGTTGATCGGGATCCGGAGAGAGTCCTCTTGCATATCCTTGAGGTTGAACAAATTGAAACCTTTGCAACTTACGATGCAGAAAGATCCCTCCCATAATCCATTGAACTTAGCATGCCGATCGGGCTTGGCCACTCTTTCATTACACTTTAACACAAGGTCACCTTGTTTGAATCTCGGGTCACAACTCTTTTTTCTATCGAACCACCTCTTGACAGTTTGTTGACGGTTCTGGAGAGCCGCGAAAGCTGCTTCTCTAGCCTCTTCTAGTTCCATAATCTTCGCCAATTTTACGTCCATAGGATCGTTTTCTGCTACTTTGATGGACTTGAGTAACTACAAGGCTGGAATTTCCAAGGAAATGGGAAAGAGTGTGTCCTTATCATAGACCAGCTTGTATGGGGAGTTCTTCAGGACCTGCTTTAGCATTATCCAGTAAACCCATAACGCGCTCCTCAAGTGGTGGTGCCACTCCCTCTTATACTCCGAGCGTATTCTTTAAATGAGTCTAATAAGAATTTTATTAGTGGACTTAGCGAGCCCATTTCCTTGCGGATAGTATTTAGAGGAGGTTTTTAGGTAAATACCTTTGCTGAGGGAAAATTGGGTGATTCATGAAGCCACAAATGCACGCACGTTATCTAATATTATGGTCTTTGGTGGACCATATCGACAGACTAGGTCCTCTAGGAATGTCAGCACCTCGGTCCCAGATGAATTCTTTAAGGGAACAACTTCTAACCATCTGGTGAAGTAGTCAGTAGCGGTCAAGATCCACTTATGTTTGACTGAGCTCGAGGGATTGATCATCCCTATAAAGTCGAGTCCCCATTGAGCAAAGGGTTCCTCCACCATTATGGGTTTGAGTGGCATTGCCGCCTTTTTACATCTTCCAGTGTGATATTGGTATTCTTTGCACTCCCTCACCAAGGTGTGCACGTCTTTAAACATGGAGGGCCAAAAATATCTAGCACGAGTGATCTTGATGATGGTCATTTGTGCTGAAAAGTGACCTCCTGATGAGCTATAGTGAAACTCCTGTAAGATCTTGCCAGCCTGAGATTGGCTCACACAACAGAGTAGGACTCCATCGAAATTTCTTTTGAAAAATATGCCATCAACCAAGTGAAAACCATTGTTATGAAGCCTATAGAATCTCTTCTTTTCAGGGGGAATACCTTCGGGGAAGCTCCTTGTCTTCATGAATTATTTTTAGACCTCCATCCAGCATGTCTCTGATGGCTCAGAGGTAACCATCACAACTCCTTCTGTGGCTGTCTTCATTTCTCGGGGTTGGCACTCCTGGGCTATATATTCGCACCAGCCTTTGCCATAGATTATTTTCGTGGGCCTGATGTCAATATCGTACTCCAGGATTTTAGTGGTCTAGTTTGCCCTTTTCTCAGTGATGTCACCTTCCATGATGTATTCTCTGACTACTGGATGAGCAACATACACTGTAGTCTAGTTGCAGGCGATGAAGTGCCTAAATTTTTTTAGGCCCTTGACCATGACCAAAGATTGTTTCTCAATGAAGTTATACTTCACCTCGTATTCCTTTAGGGTCTTTGAATGAAAGGCTATAGGGTGCTCACTCCCCTTTTCTGCGTCTTTCTGGGTCAGGACCATAGCAATGCTATAGTGACCAAAGAAAACATACATTATGAAGTCTTTAGACATATCCAGGTTGGATAGCACGGGGGCCGAACAGATAGCCTCTTTGATCTTCTCAAAAGATTCCTTAGCTTCAAGAGTCCATTTGAAATGCGTTTCCTTATTGAGCATCAAGGTGATAGGCCTTACCATCCTTGCAAAATCAGAAATGAAGTGGCTGACAAAGTTAATCTTTCCTAAGAAAGACTGGACCCCCTTTTTATTGACAGGGAGGGGAAGTTCTTTTATTGCTTTAACTCAGTCAGGGTTGATGGAGACCCCTTCTTTGGACATTATATGTCCTAGTATTTTCCTTGGAGGGACTCCGAAGATACATTTTTTGGGGTTTAAAGAGATCCCAAATTCTAGACATTTTTGGAACACTAGCTCGAGATGATCAAAATGATATTATCTATGCTTTGAAAACACCGTTAAGTCATCCAAATATATTAGGATGATCTTGTTGATGAGCTCCTTGAAGGCCAAGTCCATAGCTCTTTGAAAATTTGCACCAACATTTAACAACCCAAAAGGCATTTTTTGATAGGTGAATTTTCCCCATTTGGTTGTGAAGGTCATCTTGTGTTGATCCTCTGGCTTCACCAGGATTTTATTGTACCCCGAGAAACTATCCAGCATTGAGAACATCTCTGATCTTGCCACCATGCTTAGCAATTGTTCCATTGATGGCAAAGGGTAGTGATCTTTTAAAGACACTTGGTTTAAGTCTTTGAAGTCCACGCAAAGCTGGATGTCTCCGTTCTTCTTCCTGACTGGTACTAGGTTGGATACCTAGGTGCTGTGCTTGATGGGGTAGATGATTCTGGATTCTATCAGCTTTTTAAGATCTTAGGCCACGAGGGATTTGATCTTCGGATTGACCGTTCTCTACTTTTGTCAGACTGGTTTGGCTCCATCAGTGAGCTCGATGGTGTGCTGAATGATGTACACCCATATATTCATCACAATATTGGGTCAATCCTTTTTGGTCTTCTGGAGGAACCTCCTTCCCAACCTTGAGCATTCTTCCACCTCCTACTGACAGTTCGGTATAGTCTCCTTTATCAGCTGTAAGCTTTCGCTTATCATTTTTGGCGTCATCATGGTCGAACAAATTTTTCCAGGGTGATCAACCCATTAGGAAGCTTGTTGGATCTCAGCTGGATGATTTGGTTCCCATAAGCCTCTTTCACCTTAGGTTGCAGTTGATCTACAAACTCCCCTGAGTTTTGAATGAACAAGATGATCTACTAATCACTTTCGAAGACTTGCCAATGAGTGTCGTGATCAGGAATAGCTGGCCGAACAACCACACTGACTATTTGGGAATTGGCGAGCAGGTCCACCACAAGGTCAAATTGTGATCCAATGGTGGCTATCTGGTCAGCCGCAACATTTGCTTTTCAAGGAACTCTTTGGATATTGAAGCATCAAAGCTTTCAATCAGATCCCATGTTCTGTGAGGGTAGGATCTCATGCAGACGTTCTTGGCACTAGAGATTCCTTGGACCTGGTGCACCACCAGCTCAGAATCACCCAAAAATTTCAATTTTTTGATACGCATCCTCTCCACCAAGCTCAAACCCTAGATCAGTCTTTCATACTCTGCTTCATTGTTCGAGCATGCGAATTGTAGACGAAAAGATTTTAGAATCCATTTACCTGAGGGTGAAGTGAGGCAAATCCTAGCCCCTAAACCTACTTTGTATCTCACACCATCGAAGTGCAGGGTCCAAAGTATGGAGGACAACTCCTCTTCGGAAAATGGTTCCTTGATAAGTTTAGGGATGACCTAGTTTTTGTCAAAGATGCAGTAAGTACCTAGGCCAGTGGCATGGTAGTTGGAGTATGGATTAGAGTCTATAAATTCATTTAAGAAAATCTTCTGATTAGGTGGAATATCACTGGTCACTTCTTCATCCTCCAAGAGCTCCATGGTTTTCCTTTCTTCATTCGAGATGGAAGTGTGAGTGGGTTCAAAATTGAGCATGGCCTGATTTGTTACGTGTTCAACATGGAGGGGTTCTAAAAGGATTTTGAGTTTGGCACTGCACTGAGTGCAGAGGATATGGTGGGACCAATCTAAGGACAAGTAGCCTCCTATTTTGGCGATAAAATCTTGGGAAAGACAGAGCCAAAAAACAGGCGGGATGTCGATGACTACCACTTCTTGGGGGATTATGACACTAGGAAATGCAAATGAAGTCAGCGGAAGGTTCTTGATAAGACCTACGGTCTAGAATTTTTTGCCGTCTAATTGCATAATGCCCCTATTTAAAGGCTCATATTTGATATTCAAGACCTTAGCAATTTGCTTAGGCATGATGGTGGTGCTGGCACCAAAATCTATCATAGAATTATGTAAGAGCTTATCCCCGACTATGAGGGTCAGGTAGAAAGGGTTAGGTTTGTGCTTACCTTCCATTTGAGACTTAGGAGGCATGGATTCATTAGTTAACACGATTGGAGGGCATGGTCTGTCCGTAGAGGATGAAAACCTGTCCTTGTTGATCTACAAAGCTTTGGTGGCGTTCCCACTTGCACTTTTCCCGATATCGGACAGGGCCTCTTTCAGTCGATTCTTTTGCTCTGGGTAGTGAGGAGATCCCATAAGGAGACATTGGCTGGAGCTTTCTCTAGTTGTTCCACCATGTCTAATATTGTTGGCACTGATGCTTTTGGCTCTCTTGGTTTATAGGGAATAAACTCTTTCCTTGGGCACATGGAAGCAACTGCGGGTTGTTCAGGAACTTTATCTGTAGACATTCTTCCTAGGGCATTTGTGTTTTCCCCAGTGAAGTGCCTTTTCGAGTGGAGGTTATAATTGGATTGCATGAGGGGGGGCCCTTCCCTTGAGGTAGTTGCGCCATTGGTGAGTACGACATCTTCATCCTCCATCCAAGAGAATAGTGCGTGGTCTGGAGCTATCTCTACCTCTTGTTGCATCAACATACCCTGCATTTGGGCAATGAGAGATGTGTTATCCATGCCGGGAGATGCATAGGCCGACTCATCTGGTGTCATGCCTAAGCTTCGTTGCTTTGTAATTTTTTTTTGCAAATTACCTCTCGGACAATTTCTGGGAGCATGAGAATTATTGCATGGAAAACACCAAGAGCTAGTGTCGTCCGCTAGATTATTTTGCCCCATTGTCAATTGCTTACTGGTGCTGGGGTAAATAGTCTGCAAAGGATTGGGGACTGAGACTATTTGACCATTTGGTTGGGTAGATTTATCAGCACGGTTGTTTGCATATTAGTTTTTCTAGTACGAGGGTCTATTCCCTCATAAATTTTGTTGGAAAGGGGGTCTAGCGGGTGAGATTTGGGCCCTTTTTAGATTGACAATCTCATTGGAGACGGTTCTCAACAAATTATTCATGTCGCTAACTTTCGTGGCCAAAGATGACTGTGGAGGGGCATATGCTTGCTGGGGGCTAGGGTACATTTACATGGATTGAGGAGTAGATGTGTTGGGCACAACCTCTTCAGAGGCTTGGTTAGACAACTCGGGAAAGACTGGCATGAGGGGGTGTGGGGCGAGCTTCCTTGCATCGATCAAGTTATTCTCTGCTTCGACCACTATCTCAAAATCTTGCAGGAGGGTATTGCCTCCCAGCGACTGGATCATTACTGATATGTTAGAATTGAAGGCCTTCAGGTAAAAGATGAATGCCATATTCGTAGGAGGGAGGGAGGACGGAGGTATTCTTTGCCAGGTCCTCTGGAATCTTAAATTAAATTCTATCAGTACTTTCTGAGGGGCTCTCATTATCATAATCAACTGGTGCATCAACAATGATCTATCAACTTTGTCAGAGAACCTCTGAAAGAAACAATCGCCTAGCTGGTCCCAATCCGCTATAGTATTCGGACTTAGGGATCTGTACTAATCTAAAGCTCTTCCTTTGAAAGAGGCCATGAGCAGTCTCAAGGCTACATGTTGCTTGGTGATACCATGGATGGTGCAGACATTGGCTATGTCTTGTAGGTGTTTCCTGGGGGTTTTGTAATATTCCCCAGTAAATTTCAGGACGACTTTTAGTGCGACCAAGGGAATTGGTCACCATACAATAGGTGGAGTGGGGGGAATGAGAGGGCTTTCATTATTCCATGTCACAAAATGTTTAGGAGGAACCCATGCCATTGCTATAAGGGTGGCTACAGGGAAGGTAGGTTAAGCTCTGGGAAGAAGAGGCTACAACTGAATGGACATTTACCATGGGTGGTAGGAGTAGACTGGGATTTAGGGTTGTTTGACTCCTGGTAACAGGCCTGTGACTCATAAACTAGCTTAGGCTTTTCAAAATTATGGTCCCACCGGGCGTGCTAGAAAAAGAGTTGTTGACTCTAAATTTTACTTTCAAAATAAACAACCTTATGAGAAATTCAGTGATGGGAGACCTATTGCGCTGAAATCACTGAATGACCTCCGAATTTAAGAAGCTAACTCTTGCTTGTGATTGGGGGAAAAGGGGAAGAAGAAAATTAAAGAAAAATGATCTAGACTATTTAGACGATGCGCCAGAGCATTTTGGGAAAAAACATAAACAACATATAAAACCTAGAAACATTTAGTTTTAAAGCCCATTCAATAATCTATATATCTGAACAGAACCATAAACAAGATACAACCAAGATTCCTTTTAACATAAAGAAACATACATCACGCATCAACCATATCAAAAGTGCAAAACATAGTTTAAATGACATAGTATTAGACATATATCTCCAAAGTCATCAGAATTATAGAATGCACAAAAAACTATTACAACAAACTGAAAACATATATCACAGAGGCCATAGGCACAATTTGATTATCCTTTCCTTAGAAAACAATAACAGGTAAAAGGCTAAAAAATGCTATCTAGAATACTTAATTATTCTTTTTCATAAAAAGTTCTGAACCCCTAAAATAGGAAAGAAAACCCCATAAATAGAGCCCCCAGCTCGGCTAACAGTCCAAAGCATCCGCCATCCTCTTGCAACCGCTTCTGAGCAAAAAAACCATCATGGCATCCTGCAGGAACATACCCAGCAAAACCGCTTCGGAGGTTGTTGCCTCCACCTTGTTGTATCATCTCCATACCTGCTCGAATAGAAAATATTTTGACGCAAATCATAGCTAGAGAGACAGGTCACCATGGGTAACACACGATTGCTCTAAGGACATCCAAAAAGGAGCATCTAAACAGAAAAAGGATGGCCAATGTGGAGGTGCCATGTGTCCCTATCTTCGTGCGATGCAAAGTGGGGTCCAATAGGATGCACAATCATCAAAACCCGAGCCATTTGGAAAATCCGCGTTGCCCCTAACCTCAAACAGAAAAAGCAGGCCATCAGAACCAACATCGAAAAGACACCTGACTTGTATGGTGAGCACAGCTAGGAAGTCAAAAGAAAGGGGTGCCACCCAATTAAAATGCCACCTATGGACAACCCCAAAATAATGTGAATAGTCATTAATGCTTGAATTCAAAACTTGTGTGATGTGATACCAACTTGGCACAATATTAATATCGAGAAACTTCACAAATTATTACACCTCCATCTATGCTTTTCGGTGTAGGTTATTCTTTCAGTGAGACCCTTTCTATCCTTCCTCATCATTTACAAGTGTAACAAAAATCCATCATGTTGGTATAACCATTTTCAACCTTCTTCGATATTGCTTGTTTCAGTATAACATCCTATTTTGGCAAGACATCATTTGATCTTGCTAGACTTTCATTACTATACCGAAACTGACTCTTTTGGCAACACAGATAAAATGCTTTACCAATACCTTGTCTTTATTTTCGTCATTGTTAGGCATCCATGACCATACCTAAATGAAGCTTTGATGAAACTCCAAGCATATTTCTTCAACATGCCCCTTTTTGGTGTAGCCCCAAATTTCAATAGAACTCTTTCTAGCTTGGTAGACTTACGATGTTATGCTGATGCACATGTTTCAGTAAGACTTTGAAGAGAGTTACATCGATGCAGAAGTTTATCGGTGTAACATGGCTTTTCAGGGAGATCTAATTTTACTTTGTCAACTTTTCTTGTCATCCTGATATGATTCCCCCATCGTTGAAGGACATAATATGTCTTCCCGAAAAGAAGACTTCCTTGCAAAGAATATTTCAGTGATCTCTTTTGAAACTATATGCTGGGCTCTACCCTTATGGGAGCTGCATTCACCCGACATATAAAATTCACCTCCGTATGTAAACATATCTTTACAGTTGATGTAACTTTAGGGTTTTTATCAACAATTGCTTGTTTGCAAGTATCTCTTGGTGTGATCCAACAAAGTACTATCTGTTGCAAGAGGTGTGTGCCCTTGGTCTCCTTGTGTCGTGTAGTGCAACGCCTGGGTTTGTGACATGGCTTAACCCCTCATGTGGATTTTATAAGTCTAGTGGTTGTATCAGGCATTAACAGGTTGATCTTTTGGTGCAATGACAAGCACACTTATAACAAGTAGTATCAGAGCTTGTTCACAGGTTCAAACCCCTTGCTTGCGCTAGGGGGATTGTTGCAAGGTGTGCACCCTTGGTCTCCTTGTGCTATGCAAAACAACGCTCAGGTTTGTGACATGGCTTAACCACCTCTTGTTAATTCTTAAGTCCAGTGGTTGTATCTAGCATTACTAGATCAATCTTTTGGTGCAAGGACAACCACACAATGCTTCCTTAGCTATTATGTTATGTTCAACATCCTTGATCTCAACAACAACTATCTAACAATACCCCATGTGGCATTTATGGCAACATATGAATGTGAAAAAAAATCAATGCAAAGGAAATAGATCAACACCAACAATCAGTAACAAAATCCCCCTAAGATCATGCACACAAGGCTCCAAAGATAAAAAAGTTTTTCACATGCTTCTCTCCCCCTTTGACAATAATGCCAAAGGCAAAATAAAAATTATGCTTCTCTCCCCCTTACAAGATAATCTCTCCCAAAACTCACAACTGAATCCATTGATCAACTGACTACTTCAACTGAGTAGCAACACCAACTCATCAACCTGGATAAGAAGATAAGGCTTTGAAATCCACTAGATTGATGCAACTTCATGCATCTAGTTCACTGGATTAATTGAAATAAGCACAATCTTAGATCTAAACAACTGCAATAAGAATAAAGATAAAGGAAATCCGTCTTTTTGCTCAATGTAGACTTCCTCTTCAAGATCACTGTTCAAAATGGCTGTCTTGACATCCATTTGATATACTTTAAAGTTATTGTAATTAGCACATGCAAGCAACAATCTAACAACGCCAATTCTAGCTATAGGGGCAAAAGTTTCTTCATAGTCAATACCTTCCATCTGAGAACACCCTTTGCATACCAATCTTGCTTTGTTTCTAACAACTTCACCAACTTCATTCAGTTTATTCTGGAACACCCATTTAGTACCAATCACATTCTTATCTTTAGGTCTCCTCCCAAGTGTTATTCTTCTCAATCTGATTCAACTCTTCTTCCATTACCTTTATCCAATTTTCATCCTTGCATGCTTCTGCTACATTCTTAGGTTCAATCTTTGGAATCAAACATATCTCTTCAGCAACAATCCTTCTCCTAGTCATCCCACCTTTATTCTTGTTACCAATAATATGATTTTCTAAATGATTCAACCTTACATACCTCAGAGTCTTCTGATTATTCTAATTTTCAGGGTCTTGCACTTCTTCACCGGCAACAACAATATCTAGATTAACTGTCTCCACTGGATCAATCTGCTTCAAGATTTGTGTCTGCATAGGCTTAGGAATATCTTCAACATCAAAATCATATCCACATGCTCTGATATTATTTCCAAGACATTCATCTACCTTCACATACAATCTTCTTCAACCTCTTATTATAGCACTGATAGGCCTTTCTCTTAGTAGAATATCCCAAGAAGATTCCTTCATCACATCTTGCATCAAACTTTCCTATATCCTCATCTCTTTTGATATAACATTTACTTCCAAAAGCTCTGAAATATCTAACTGTAGGAACATGACCAAACCATAGCTCATAAGGAGTCTTATCAGAATCACCTTTAATATGCACCCGGTTGAATGTGTAAACAACAATGCTAATGAATTCTCTCTAAAAGGTCTGTGCAACATTTCCTTCAATCAGCATAGTCCTCGCAACATCCAAGATAGTTCTGTCCTTTCTTTCAACAACTCAATTCTACCGAGGGGTTCTAGGAGAAGAGAACTGTCTTCTAATTCCATTCCTCTCACATAATGCATCAAATTCTCCTCATGTAAATTTTCCTCCTTTGTAAGATCTCAGGCACTTCAGCTTTAATCCTATCTCACTCTCCATTCTAATTATGAATATCTTGAATTTCTTGAACATTTCTGATTTCCTCTTAGAAAGGTAACCCGCATCATCCTATAATATTCATCAATCAGAAACATGAAATATCTATCTCTCTGCATACTTCTTACTCTAGTAGGACCATAGAAGTCAGTGTGAACATGAAATATCTATCTCCCATCTGACATTCCTTAATACCGGATTAGCAAGCTTCATAATCTTAGGCATATCTCTAACAACTTGAGTAGAACTTATCCTTACCATGTAGTCAAAATTAAAACGACACATTCTCCTATGCCACAACCAACTTTCATCAATCTGAGCAATCAAACAACTTTTCTCACCAGCATTCAAGTGAAAGATATTACCTTTAGCCTTAGTCCCTGATGCAATCTCTATATCGGAGGCATTTAGGATCTTACATTTACCATTATTGAATTGCAAATCATATCCCTTGTCAACCATCTGTCCAACACTCAAAGGATTGTGCTTCAAATCTTCAATATACAAGACATCATCAGTATTATGCTTGCCATTTAAAGATGTAGAACCTCTACCATGAATCACATAAGCTTTATCATCTCCAAATTTCACTATTCTACCATCATACCTTTCCATACTCACAAATTTTCTTTTATCACCTATCATATGATGTGAACAACCACTATCAATCACACATTCATCTTTCTCCTTAATCTTCGCAGCTAAAGATTTTTCCTCAACAATGCATCTTGTAAGATTCATTGATACCAGATCATCTTCCTTGATAGCAATAGATACAAATTCGTCTTCTGAATTCCTATTCTTTGATTCCTCATCTGTCACACCTTCATCAACAACATAATAGCATCTCTTTTGATTTATGTACTTTTGATAGGGCTTATCACTCTTATAATGCTTCTCATATCTACCATACTTATAGGATCTATCATGTCTTTCATGCTTATCATATCTAGACATTCTTTTAGGGCACCTAGAAGCAAAATGTCCTATCTTATTACAAGAGAAACATTTCAAAGGCAACTTTCCATCATACTTACCAGCTCCTTTAGGCAATCTCTGAGCAATAAGTGCTTCAAGCTCATCCAATTCTCTTTCTTTCTCTTCCATCTCTCTCTTTTCTCTTTCAAAACTGGATACCCAACATGAACTTTCTCCTAGATCATACTTCTGCTTCCCGGATACAGAGGCTCTGAATGAAGTCTCAGATTTTCCATGTGATTCTCCAAACTCACTCAACTCAAATGTAGGAAGCTTCCCAACCAATATGTCTCTAGTCACCGTAGTCACACTCTAGATCTCATCAATAAAAACTACCTTATGTTTGTAAGTAGGAGGCAATGATCTTCACACCTTAGCAAAAATCTCATCTTCTTCAAGGGTTCCTCTGACACATATGATACTCATGACAAGCTCATTCACCTTAGCCATAAAGATTGATATATTTTCATCTTATCACATCTTCAATGCTTCATACTTTCCTTTTAAACTCTGCAGCTTAGCAAATTTAATTTGTGCATCTTCTTCATACAAGGTCTCAAGCTTCTTCTAGATCTGAAGTGCATTCTTCAAACCCATCACATTAGTCATCTCTGAATTAGTCAAGGCACCCAATAATGCTTCCTTAGCTTTAATGTTATGTTCAACATCCTTGATCTCAACAACAGTAACTAGTCCATTCTAAGGAACATTGTAAACATTCTTGGTAATCTTCCAATACTCATCTCCAAGACATTTCAAATGAACTTCCATCCAGTCCTTCCAAATAGTATAATTATTTCCATCAAATCTATGACTCTTCTTATTGAGTACATAAGTTTCCATCCTAGATCTCCTCAAGAGATCAAGCTTCTTCCAGAGGATCTATCTCTGATACCAATTGTTAGTAGCAACAAAGAAGGAAAACTGAGAAGGGGGTGGGGGGAAGGGGGGGGGGGGTGAATTATTTTTCACTAGATTAACTGAAATAAGCACAATCTCAAATCTAAACAACTGCAAAAAGAATAAAGATAAACACAATAGCACCAACACACATAACACCAAGATTTTGATGTGGAAAACCCGATTAAGGAAAAAACCACGATGGGAACCTACCCACAATAAGATGATACTCTACAGTAGTACATGTAAATATTACAATGGGGAATCCACATGCATTCAGGCACACTACCTAGAGCTCACTTTTCAAAATAAGATGACCCATAAGGCTCCAACCCTTAGGGAAGGTTCACTACCTTACAATAATGATCGGATAACAATCTAGATTACATGAACTGCAAATATAACATCTCCTTATGCCTAATGACAGTTCCGGTTAAGCATATTTGTCTGCCTTGTAACAATCTCTGCTCAATGCACCACTCTGAAGGATAAATTCACCTTTTCACACATATACCACTCTCTGATAATGCAGACATAACATCCACACCCATATTACATGAATCTAACACATATTTATACTATTCATCAACCTTGACTACAAGGCCGACCAAACCCTCAACCCTTAATTACAATATTACATCACATGATACATAAATCAACCATCAGACCAATACAAGGTCATATATGACATACCATGTAATTGAATCAAATCTCCAAATACGCATCACCATCAAAAATCTCACCAAGATCAACCACAACACATTACACCACCAAGAATACCGCATAACATGAAGAATATCACCAGATCAACAAAATCACCAAGAATGAACACAAGGGTCAATGTGGACCACCAAAATAAATATAAAACAATCAAGAAACACCAACAAGCACATTTTAACCATCTGCAATAGCTGCACCAACACCACTTGTACAAATATTCATCGATCAACATGCTAACTCACAGGGACACCAATCAACAACAATTCAGACTAGAAAGATAGCTTTCAGAGAAGAAAAATATGAGCCATTTGAACTGAAGATACACGTGAACATTCAAAAAAATCTCCCAAATCTGCAGCCAAAGATATAATCTTACCGTAGCTCACTGGATCAAATACCAAACACTGCCAACCACTGAACAGAAAAACTGAATTACAAACCAGGTCAAATAATATGATCAAGTAAATTCTTGTATCACTAAAACCAATAAGGAATGAAGTATAATAGCATCCCAAATAGATAAACCAACCATATCAACTCATTGCAATCACCAGAGCACCAAACAACTCTTTGCAACACAAAAACACAGGAACATGTTGACATCAATGACAACAACATATCCTAGTAGCAATAATATCCAACACTATCAGTGATTTTGAATTTCTTGTTATTTATGTCTTTTATTAATGAACTTGTAACAATAATAACCTCATCTGGTGACTAAATAAACCATTCTTCTAAAACCAATATCCATAGATTGGAAAAAGTTTGATGTCAGCAAAGAAAATTTTGGTAAATAACTTTTCTCCTTGATTAATCAAATAAAAAAAACTTGATGATGACACATGCACCAAGTCTCAGTAAGTGACTATTTGAAGGATTTATATTTTAGGAAACACTAAATTTTTCCAAAAAATTAGGGTTCTAACAGAACTGAAGAATTTGAAGGCGAAAAATAAGTTCCTTGATAGTAGTAAGCTCCCAGAATATTTGATCAACATGCATAAAGCTCATTTGGACAAGACCGGACTTGGTTTTCAACTCGGTATGTGTTCAGATCAGAATGATAAAGACAAAAAAGAAGAAGTCATATTTGAAGTTGAGAAGAAGTTGGAAGATGAAGGAAAAACTCAGAATTAGAATTCTAATGCAAGAAGACCACCAGTTCGACAACCTAATGCACAAAGGTACCCATCTTTTAATGGTTATTACTTTTAATGCAATAAATTTGGACATAAGGTTGTAAATTGTAGAATCATTCAGTGTTATAGTTGCAAGAGGTTTGGTCATAAAGCAAATCACTGTAGAAATCATATTGTGAGTCAGAATCATAATCTGGTTGAAGTAAACAAGATGAATTACTTGACTTTCATAGATATTGTTATACTTGCAATGTCTATGGTCACAAAGCTAATCAATGCAGAAATAGATCTCATCCGGTAAACTCTACAAGGAAGGTCATCAGTTGTTTCAAGTGCAAGCAGTCCAAACATTATGCTAATCAATGTAGACATGGAAATGTGGAGAAATTTACTTAGAAGAGTGTGATGAAGAATGATGAATCAAAGAAGAGAGAAAATTTGGTCTAGAGAAAGAAGAATGTGAACAAAGGAAGTGATCCTTATGTACTAGAATCCAGTGCAAGCATCTCTTCCTCTGGTAACTAAGTATAATGCTTTGGGTCAGGGGTAGTTCTCTTTTAAAAGAAAAAAATATTTTATCCTCCCCTGTTTGAGTGGATTATGCCATTGATCCGACATGACCGTGTTTTAGAGGCTATCTGATAATTGAAGGTATTTTGTTGACATCATTGATAAGACAGTTCTTGGCAGCAAAACCCTAAAGGGAAGTTTTTGGCAAGATACGTATCATCTTTTTGAATTAATTCTTTCATTTTTAGTCATTTGTGCTTATGAATATTGCAAATAGTGGAGGAGCAACATAACAAGAGAGTAGTGTGAGCAATCATGGAAGGCAAAATGGTCGTCAGAGAATCTAGCAACATGGAATTTTAGGTTTTAGAAAAGGTTTTCCTAGATGAATTTAACTCGAAGAAAATAAAAAATGTTGTAGCTACTTTGAGTGATGTTGAGTTGTAGAGGGTCAAAGGATTAGAGAGAAAAGGTATGAATCTATGGACAAAATTCCCTTGGTTTGATAATGCAGAAGTTATTAGGATGATCCTTAGCCATGTACGGGATGACAACATTGTGTTGGATAAACCCTATTCAATCATGAAGGAGGTTATCTCTGTGATCATTGGATTGTGCGATAATAGAGAGGTGTTGGCTAAGAAGTCAATTTTGAATAGAGAAGTGGAATCCCTAACCAATGTGAAGGATGATCAATGAGCATTGATCATTGACAAGATCACCAGCCCTGTGGTGAGGTATGTTGCCTACAACATCTATTATAAAATCTAATTCAAGAATAGGGAGGGTGTCACTTTGGTAATTACAGTATATATGGCACATATTCTTGTAATGAAAAACAAATCATTCGACTTGTTTTCCAATCATGAAGGAGGTTATCTCTGTGATCACTGGATTGTGCGATAATAGAGAGGTTTCAGCTAAGAAGTCAATTTTAAATAGAGAAGTGGAAGCCCTAATTGGTATGAAGGGTGATCAATGAGCATTGATCATTGACAAGATCATCAACCCTATGGTGAGGTATGTTGCCTACAACATCTCTTATAAAATCTAATTCAAGAATAGGGAAGGTGTCACTTTGGGAATTGCAGTATATATGACACATATGCTTGTAATGGAAAATAAATCATTCGACTTGTGTTAATTGTTGAGATAATTGTTGTTGGAAAATATTAAAATGTTAAAAGAGAAGAATTATCCTTTCTGGTTTGGTTCATTGCTTGTGAGTTTGGTCATGTATTGTTTGGGATCCCTTCCGACAAAAGATAATGTTATATGAAAATCTGGTGTTTTGATTGTGAGGTAGATATTTAGATATTTGAACAATTTGAATAATAAAGAGGAAGTTTGTGATGCATATTTCAAATCTTTTCTAGACATATGGAGTGTTGGCCCAATATCACTTGTTTCCAGTTCTGGAGGTTCTTCCTCCAAAAAGAAGAAAAGAAGATAGTTTGTTTGTGTTAGTGTTTCAGAGTCAAATAAAAGCAAGGTGGATCTGAAAGAAGAGGATACTGTTGTGATTGAATATCTAGAGTCTCCTATAGCTCGAGGAGATTCGATGGTTGCAGAGTAGGAAGCTAGAGAATCAGATGATGAATCGAATTTGCTAGAATTAGCTGGTAGTATGGATGGTATCAAGAAAATTGGTGTGATGTGGCTGACTTCAGTAGAATCAAATTGAATTGAAAGTGTTCCATTGAATCATTTGATCCAGAATAGCATGAGCATTGAAGATATCAATAATTTGCTTCCGAAATCCCCGAATGAAGTTCTTAAGGAGTTCTCTGAGCAACCCATTGAGGGTAGAGTATCTGAATAAAAAGGTTTTGATATGCAGAATCTACTGAATGAATGTGTTGGTGTGCAAAAGGTTTTATCAGCATGTATTGAGGAATTGAGAGATTCTATTGATAGTGCTCGTAGAGTCTACATGTATTGTATCTCTTGGCCAACAATTACAGTGAAGCACAAATGCAAAATTGATGCTATTGAAGATGAGTTGAGTGCTTTAGGCACATCTTTTGATTTTCTGGATGATATGGGTGTTGAGAAAAGGAAAATAATTAATTCTCTTCAAGATAAACTCTTATTCTTGCAAAGGCAGAGAGAATACTTTGTGAATATGTTTCAGAAAGTAAAGGAGATTGTTGAGGCAAAGATTGGAGCTTTTTTCAGCATTTCTTGACAGTGCAGTTGAGTATGAACAAAACTCATCTTCTCCTAATAGTTTTTCCTAGGCTGTTGATCTATTGGTGGAATGCAAAATCCTTTTAGTTAGCAATAAACTAGCCATAAATTATTGGGAAGTTCTTCTCCAGACTCGAAGGAGAGATATAAGCTTATCTTTCTGGTGTGGTATTCAATTTTTTTGACATTTTTGCAGTTGTCTATATACTCTGTTTTCTTTCTTTTCTTTTTCATCAAAGGCATCCTTTGTCCTTGATGTCAAAAGAGGGAGAAAGGAATGTGGAATTTGGATATGAAGAGATGTATGAGTTAGGGGGAGTTGACTTATATGCAAATATGTTTTGGATATGTTTTTCCATCAACGACAAAGGGGGAGATTGTTAGACTTGTGTGAATATTGTTGTCATTGATGTCAAACCAGTTATCCGATTTGGACCAGGTAGTATATGTATTTCAATTCTATTTGGATTGGTCCGGATATTGTATGCAGTCGGTATGTGCAGTTTTTGTTATAAGCAGGTGTTGTGATGCAATAAGATGGAGGTGGTATAATGAAGTGATTTCTGGAAGTTCTTTGTGTTTCAGGATTCTGAGATCACAATGGTCTCGGTATCAGATATGTGTTCTGGTATCAACTATTTTGGTTATGTCAATTTTATCTCTTCAAGTTTCATGTTGTAGTATTCTTGGTATGTGTGGAATCTGTATCTTTGGAGTTTGGAGATGTTGTGCTTAAGTTTTGTGATAATGGGTCAATATCTTTGGGTCTGGATGACCCCATCTCATTCTAGTAATCTTGATATATGCATTGGCAAATGAAGTGTAAAAAATGAAGCATGTAGAGATCTTTTAGAGGCCGATGTGGTTGTCTTGTTTATGTTTTATTGGATACCGTATTGAGATTGACTGACACACTATCCCATGTTTGTGTCCTCTGGTATATACATACATATATACATACATACATACATATATATATTATTTGTATATATATATATACATATATATACATATGTACATATATGTACATACGTACATATACACATATGTATACATGTATACATATACATTATATATATGTACATATGTACATATATATATATACACAAATGTACATATATGTACATATATGTACATATATATGTACATATGTATATATATACATATATATGTACATATGTACATATATGTACATATATATATGTATATGTACATATATGTACATATGTACATATATGTACATATATGTACATATGTACATATATATGTACATATATACATATCTACATATATACATATGTACATATATATGTATATATATACATATACATATATGTACATATATACATATGTACATATGTACATATATATGTATATATATACATATACACACACATATATATACATATGTACATATATATACATATACATATATGTATATGTATATGTATACATATACATATATGTATATGTATATATATGTACATATGTATACATATGTATATACACACACATATGTACATATATATATGCATATATATACATATTGAATCAAGGGAAAACCATTTTAAGGTTAAATTGTTAGTTTAAGTACAAATAAGCATAAGAAATCCAAATAAAGCATAAACCAACAACATACTTATACCTTGCAAGAGAGAGAGTTCTCTCTTGTTCCTTTGATTGAGCAAAAGATGAAGTAGAGGCGCCCTTGTGTTCCACTTTTTTGGATGTGCTCTTCTTGATGGATTTGGAATGCTCTCCAAATACACAACAAGATTAGTGGATTAGGATTGGATTTGGATCATGATGGATGAGGAATGGATAAATTTGGATGAAAAAGGATTTGTTTTGGATGAGGGATTATTTAGATACGATAGAAGGAGATAGAGGAAGAAAGGAGCAACATAAGATTAGAAGAAGATTCCATCTATTATTTGTGAGGAAATGAGACTCCAATTTATAGATTGGAGGAGGCCAATGGAGAGCCAAGATTGATTTTGGTATGAAGGGTTGAGATTGATTTGGGATGGAAGACATGGATCAAGGTGTATTGGGAGAATAAAAAGGGATATAAAATTACTTTGGGAAAGGAGAGAGGAATTAAAAATTCCAAGATAAATGATGCATGGGGGATTCAAAGAAATTTGAATTTCCTTGAAAGTCTCAATGTTTTTGATTAAGTAAAAACAAGTTTTAGGGGACCCGAAACCCTATTACAATTCGAAAGAGGCATCAAAGAGACAAAACAAAACAGTTGCTAAAACCAATACAAAACCCAGTAACAAAGAAAAAGACAGCAAGAAGCCAACAAGAAGTTGACTCCAAACCCAACATTACAAGTTACTTGAAAACCTTAATAGATTCCTCAACATTTTGAAAGTCTCAATGTTGATGTGACATGAGTGGAGGAATATAAAATTGGAGAATAATGCTAAGTAGGATTAAAAGAGTTAATTAGGCTAAGTGGGGATTAGAAAAAGTGATTTGTAGGAATCACCTGATTTAAGTTAATTAATTAGAATTAATTAACTAAGAGGAATTTAGAAGACTTAATGATTTGGTTGACTTTAAAAGAATAAGGAAATAATTTGATAAATTAAGTATTGGACTATAGTGACAAGATTGATTAAATTTGATTTAATTAACCTTAAGAAGAAGGGAATTAATACAATTACATTGGTTAATTATGATGACAGGCTTAAATTAATTAAACATTAATTTAATTAATTTTAGGTGTCTACATTTTGTCCCTCTTTGATATAGCGTCACGAAGTGATGTTATATCAAAGAAGAGTAAAACATAGTGGATGATGAGGATAAGGACTAGTAACTTGATGCCCCAGTCATGAGATGAGAAACAATGACGAGGAATTAGTCGTAAAAATGAACCAAGGGAAAACCATTGCAAGGTTAAATTGTTAGTTTAAGTACAAATAAGCATAATAAATCCAAATAAAGCATAAACAAACAACACAATTATACACTGCAAGAGAGAGAGTTCTCTCTCGTTCCTCCGATTGAGCAAATGATGAAGTAGAGGCACCCTTGTTCTCCACTTGTTTGGATTTTCTCTTCTTGATGGATGTGGAATGCTCTCCAAATGCACAACAAGATTAGTGGATTAAGATTGGATTTAGATCATGATGGATGAGGAATGGATAAATTTGGATGAAAAATGGTTTATTTTGGATGGGGGATTATTTGGATATGATAGAAGGAGATATAGGAAGAAAGGGGTAGCATACGATTAGAAGAAGATTCCATGTATTATTTGTGAGGAAATGAGACTCCAATTTATAGATTGGAGGAGGCCAATGGAGGGCCAAGATTGATTTTAGTATAAAGGTTTGAGATTGATTTTAGTATCAAGGTGTATTGAGAGAATAAAAAGGAATATAAAATTCCTTGGGGAAAGGAGAGGAATTAAAAATTCCAAGATAAAGGATGCATGGGGGGATTCAAAGAAATTTGAATTTCCTTGAAAGGCTCAATGTTGATGTGAGATGAGTGGAGGAATATAAAATTGGAGAATAATGCTAAGTAGGATTAAGAGAGTTAATTAGGCTAAGTGGGGATTAGAAAGAGTGATTTGTAGGAATCACATGATTTAAGTTAATTAATTAGAATTAATTAACTAAGAGAAATTTAAAAGACTTAATGATTTGGTTGACTTTAGAAGAATAAGGAAATAATTAATTTATTTGATAAATTAATTATTGGACTATAGTGACAAGATTGATTAAATTTGATTTAATTAATCTTAAGAAGAAGGGAATTAACATAATTAAATTGGTTAATTATGATGACAGGCTTAAATTAATTAAACATTAATTTAATTAGTTTTAGGTGTCTACATTTTGCCCCTCTTTGATATAGCGTCATGAAGTGATGTTATATCAAAGAAGAGTAAAACATAAAGGATGATGAGGATAAGGACTAGTAACTTGATGCCCCAGTCATGAGATGAGAAAGAATGACGAGGAAGTAGTGGTAAAAATGAACCAAGGGAAAACCATTGCAAGGTTAAATTGTTAGTTTAAGTAAAAATAAGCATAATAAATCCAAATAAAGCATAAACCAATAACACAATTATACCTTCCAAGAGAGAGAGTTCTCTCTTGTTCCCCTGATTGAGCAAATGATGAAGTAGAGGCACCCTTGTGCTCCACTTGTTTGGATGTGCCATTCTCGATGAATGTGGAATGCTCTCTAAATGGATAAGAAGATTAGTGGATTAGGATTGGATTTGGATAATGATGGATGAAGAATGGATAAATTTGAATGAAAAAGGATTTGTTTTGGATGAGGGATTATTTGGATAGGATAGAAGGAGATAGAGGAAGAAAGGGGCAGCATAAGATTAGAAGAAGATTCCATCTGTTATTTGTGAGGAAATGAGACTCCAATTTATAGATTGGAGGAGGCCAATGGAGGGCCAAGATTGATTTTGGTATGAAGGGTTGAGATTGATTTGGGATGTAAGACATGGATCAAGGTGTATTGGGAGAATAAAAAGGAATATAAAATTCCTTGGGGAAAGGAGAGAGAAATTAAAAATTCCAAGATAAAGGATGTATGGGAGGATTCAAAGAAATTTGAATTTCCTTGAAAGTCTCAATATTGATGTGAGATGAGTGGAGGAATATAAAATTGGAGAATAATGATAAGTAGGATTAAGAGAGTTAATTAAGCTAAGCAGGGATTAGAAAAAGTGATTTGTAGGAATCACATGATTTAAGTTAATTAATTAGAATTACTTAACACAATTAAATTGGTTTTATGATGATAGGCTTAAATTAATTAAACATTAATTTAATTAATTTTAGATGTCTACATTTTTCCCCTCTTTGATATAGCGTCATGAAGTGATGTTATATCAAAGAAGAGTAAAACATAGTGGATGATGAGGATAAGGACTAGTAACTTGATGCCCCAGTCATGAGATGAGGAAGAATGACGAGGAGGAAGGATGACGAGGAAGTAGTGGTATGCCCCCTCGAGAGGATAGGTGGGTTCAAAGAACACGAGTGTGCTCCCAAAATGGATTAGAAGATTAAATGATGAAAGGATGAAAATGATGAAAGAGGGAATAAATAAATTGGAGTCTCTGAGATGAATGAACAAAATGAAGTGGATGGGATTTCTTGTTGTGCAGATATGGAGAGCAAAAATAGTTTTGATATTGCCAAGGATGATCTACACCACTGATTATAAGAAGCACGATGTCATTAAAACCCAAGGCGTGGACTGACTCTCAGACAAAGAGGTATGCCTTGCACACAATCATGCAAGTGTTGATAAACACAAATGAAGGGTTGCCGATACGTACAAGGGAAACTTTCAAACACACCATACCATAAAAATGCCCCATTATACACCAGCCAAGACATACCAAGATATAGGATGATCAAGGTAGTCCTAAAGAAGTATAGTCTTGGGACACAAGATAAAAAAAGTCAATGAGAATATCAATCATGCAAACAACATGCACATGACCAACTGATATCTCTTGCCAAGAGTAGGACATGGATTTGGATAAACTGTCGAAAATGGGAAGGATAGATCTTGATGGGTAGGGTGTGGATAGATTGATAGATGACAAAAGACAAGTTAGTTGTGCAGAGTCTGTAGATGGAAGTATTTCCACTTGGATTTGATTAGTAGAGTATGGATGGGTGTTTGGATTATGTGCAAGTCAATATAAGCTCAGATAGATGGGAAAAGCTCATTTTTCATGGGAGAAATAGATTGGATAATATGGGAGGTTTGAATAGGATTGGATGGGATGGGGAATATGATTGAATTGGATTGGATGAGATGGGGAATATGACTGAATTGGATTGGATGAGATGGGGAATATGATTGAATTGGATTGGATGAGATTGTGGATATAGGATGAATGGATTGGAACCATGACAAGGGAGAACCAAGGCTTGGTAAAAGGATAGATGGATGGAGGGAGATATTGTTTGGATAGGAGACAGATGGATTGAATGGATGGATATGGATGGGATATGGAATAATAAAGGATGGAGGGTAGGATGATGGAGACCCAAGGAGTATGTTGCAAAGGAGTGCAATGCCCCACCCTAGAGGTAGTGGAATTAAGGATGTAAGGATGGTGGATAAAGATGTATGAGATGGGAGGATAATGTGTAATGGATATGGATGGTAGAGGAATTAATTCTTGTATTTTTCCAAAGCATACATGCATATTATTTTGCCTCTATCTTGATCAAGATAAAAGGTAGGAATGGAGGATGCATTTGGATAGGATGAGGGATATGCGATGGAGGATATGGATAGAATAGTCAAGATCAAAGATAGGAAAGGATGATGGACTTAGATAGGATGCAAATAGAGGATAAGGGATATGGATGATGTGAATGGTAGGATCGTTTGGATGAAGCTTGCCCCCAAGTGTAGAGTGCAAGAGGAGGAGGGATTACATATGATGCTTGTTTACCAAGTTTTCATCCTGGTACTTACCTAAGGCGCCACAAGAAGTGGTTTTCACCATTGGATGAATTTTTTCTCTTTACTTTTTTTTTTTTGGAATAGTTTGGATGGATAAGGATGAGGATAAGTGTATGTGGAAGATAGTGGATGCGTGAAGGAGGAAAGGAGGACTCAAACATCTAGTTCCATGGATAGTATCCCTTAGTGCTTCTTTAAATTGGGGGTATGCTCATAAATGTTGTTAGAAATAATTAAGGAGATGAAGTGGATGGAGGATAGAGGGGGATGAGGATTTATGCGAAGGATGGTATTATGAAAAATGGATGCTGGATAATGGACTAGGTTTTGAAAAAGTTGTGGAAGATTAACATTGGCACGCACCTTGAAGGGTGGTGGAGTGGTGGAAGAGGGGGTTTTAAAATAGATGGAGGATAAATGTGGATTTTTGGAAATGTGGACCCAAAATAGATGAAGGAGGTGATGGAGTTAAGGTAGTGTAAGGGCCCAAAATGGATTTTGATGATGGTGGATTGTTAAATGGAGGATCAAAGGTCTTATGAGTGGAGGGAGCTTTTGGATTAACAAGTTTGGATGCCAATTTGGATTTTACTTTAAGATGCATAGCTTCTATGAGCAGTTTGGGAATCCAAATAGTTTTTGATTTTTTCTTTTGGGGCCTTTGTGGCCTTTTTTATTTTCTTTCTTTTGGATCATATTTTTCTTTTCTTGAGCATGTCTTTTTGAGGGGACAAGTTGATCCCTTGATTTTTGTGGATTCTTGACTTTATGCATTATAGATTTGGCATCCAAATTGCTTCCAATAGCAATGGTACGGGTGCATGAGGATGGATGACTTAGGGATTTTATGGATGGTGGGATGATGGAGGGAAAGTATTGGGAGGGATTCAATGATGTGCATATTTGTTGATCTTGCTTAGGGATTATTTGAGGTGATGGAGTGGTGGATGGACGGATGTAAGGACCCAAAATGGATGGAAGGAATGGAGGATTTAGCTTTGGAACATAGGTTCCTAGGATGGATGTGGATGATGGGGGATGGTGGGATTTTGATCTATATGAAGGGCTTTTGGATTTAGGAGGAATAAGAGATGTACCAACATCTTGAGAATTTATTTTCCCTATAGGATACTTATTATTTTGGAAACAAGATGTGAGTCCATTTTGAGGGGGATGGGATGTAGAAAGGATATTAGGATGTTTAGATGAATTGGGATCATGATATGGAGATAGAGGAACATTTTGATCTTGACTTTGGATGGAAACATGTGGTGGAGTGGGAGAAATGATTTGATCTTGAGATGGAAGGAGAGCATTGGATGGAGGGGTTATATGATCATGAGAGGAAGTGGTGGGGATAATATCATTAGATGGAGTGGAGGGTAGACATGGATTGTGAGATGGAGAGGTATCATAAGATGGATTGATGCTTTGATCTTGAGGTGAAGAGCAATTTATGCTAGAATGCGTTGTAACAAGCTCTTGGCATGTTTGGAGTTGTGGGGATTCTATGATGGAGGAGAATATGGAACCTTCGACTTGGGTAGATGGAGGGATGGTGTTATCATGAAGCTGGCGAGATTGAGGTTTGTCTTGATTTGGAGGTGATGGAGGTGGGTGGAGAACTTGAGGAGATTTGACAACTTTGCTTCATGGTGGGGATTCTGTCTCCTTTGCTAGCATGCCTTGGATAAGATTATGGATTAAGGACTTGGAGGATGGGGATGATGCTGATTTTGGAGGATTAGGAATATGTGTATATTTCAGATTAGATGGGGGATCGAGATTATGGATTGGGGGATTGAGATTAAGGTTTGGAGGACTATGGAGTAAAGTATTTGGATGAGAATTAGAGGTAATGAAGGTGTTGTAAAAATATGGGGACTGGGATGTGGATGGGAGGGTAGATTGAGGTATACATATTGGATTATAGGGGTATGCATATAAGGGATAATCTGGAGATATAGATGGATTTCCTTTGTCAAAGGTAGAGGAAGGATAAGAGATATGATATAGATTGGGATTAGATATAATGTGTTGAGATGAAATGGATGGGGATATGATAGATGGATGGGAGGTTATGGGATTGAATTGGTAGGAAGGTTGAGGTGGTTCATGAACTTCCATGAGCATCTACTCATACCAAGCCTTGAAGTTTGGATGTGAACTTTGGGTAGCCATGTGAGAAAGGTGGCGATATTGGATGAATATGAGGGCTAGGACTTAGCAAATTCAGATTGGATTGGATTTTATTTTATTGGATTGGATTGGACTTAATTTGATTTGATTGAATTGGGTTGGATTTGATTGGATTGGTCCTTGGATTAGGACTAGATTGATTTGGATTAGGATGACACCTTAGCCCCTATATTAGGACTTAGATGGGAATTGATGATGTGGACCACAAGCAAGGTTACAGCCAAGCTAAGTAAAATTTAGACCTTAGGATGATGATCAAACCTTCCTGCAACTTAGGGTAGCCTTACATGCCTAAGAAAAATAGTGAAAAAGGATTAGGGTTTTGATCAACCCAAAATGATTAAGAAAAGGTACTTGGGGGAGATTATTTCCCAAGCACAAAAGCCAATTGATTGATTGATTAAAGATAAAGATCTAAATTAGACTTTCACAAAGTGTCGACCTTAGGATGAGGTTGATTGATTGATTGATTGGACAATTTGATTGATTGGGTTGATTAGGATCGATTGGAATTTTGGAGATTTGATTTGGTTAATGTGCTAAGTCCTTGAGGAGGGAATGCAAATGATTGTGGAAGAATGAATTGATGGTATGAAGAAGGGGGAGGTTACCCAATATTGGATTAATGATAGAATAGAGATATTGGTTGGGGATTGATGATTGTTTAGATGGATGAAGATGAGGAAAATAGGGGTTTGATAATGACAGTGGAATTTGAAGGGGGTGTTTTATACTAATTCTACTCTTGGCAAGAAGACATAGAAAACACATTAGCCATTGACGCAAATAGAGACTCCAAGCACAACACACTATCCTAGGAAGTTGGTTGAGTAGGAAAATCTTTTCTTGCTGACTCAGGTACACACCCAATAGCTAATCAGAATACAGTCACTGAGTCTCACGCAATGGATTGTCAATGTTGTATTAACTGACTCTAAACACTAATGGCGGCACGGTATGGCAAGTCTCTTGGGGTAGTTACTATCTCCCTTGCACAAAGATTATCCACCTTTCAGAGGTGAACTAGGTAGCTTCTATTCCTAGAGCTATTAGTAAGGGTTTCCATTCGAAGACTATCCTTTGTAGTCGTGCAAGCGCGATTGATGCTTATAGCCCAACAAAGTACCAAGCACAATAGTAGTCACACAAGCATGATTTAGACCTCAAGGGCCCTACAAAGTGCTCGATATGAGTGTAAAATCAGATAGCTCTATCCTTCGAGATTTTCATCTCAAAAGGCAATTTGATTATAGTGAGTTAGAATGCTCAGATTCAGCCATACTTACTTGGGTCGTCCCCCTCTACCCAATTCCTATGTGAAGTGCTAGGCAAATCAAGAAGGCATGCCCTCTAAAGGTAAAAAACATTTAATCAAAATAAAAGAAAACATTGAAAGCATGGCATTTATTTTAGTCCCACATGTTCATGATTTTCTATGCTAAGAATGCGGGAAAAGAAACTAGACTAATGATAAAAACAATCTTTGACCAGGGTGCTGTAGGAAAACAAATTAGTAGTTTAGATTTTAGCCTTGGGCCAACAAGAAAATCCTGCAAAACTCAAAATATGATCAGTAAACAAAAATTCACTAATGATACAGTGGACACACTGATCGATAGGCACAGGCATTGCAGTGTCTGCATAGGCATTGATTTGCTTGCGAATGCGTTGAAGGAGGTTTGCGCGGCTAAGACAAAGCCAAAAAAATTTAAATTTCAAATTTAAATTTAAAGCTAACTACAACGAGCGCGTTGATCTAAAATCGCATGCACTAAAGCGCGAGCGCAAGTGCCAAAAGCAAAAAGTGTAAATTTTGAATTTTGAAAATGAGCAGGCTTTTGGGTTCAGTGGATTTGCTGAACTAGAAGCGTAGGCACTGGTTTGCCTGCACAGGTGTTGATCCGCTAGTAGCCCAAAAAAACTTGATTAAGACACCTAAAACCGAATTAAAGAGCTATGCTAGAATTGTCTTTGTTCTTTTTAAGGCCTTTTTAGATGTTTCTGATTGTTTTTTGATTAGTAGAAAGCAAAGATAAATAAAATCTAAGCTCAAAATAAAGTGTCAAAAGACTCTAGGCAGATGCACTAAAATCGAGGTGGACGCGTTGATCTACAGTTTGCAAAAAAAGAAGGGGGTCAGGAAATTAAGACGTTCACGCTGATGCCGTAGCGCTTGTGTCGTTTTGCAGCCTGCAATGTAAAGGCAGTCAGAAAAATGCAAATTTGAAATAGATGCATTGAAGCGCCTGCGCACGCGTCAAAGCAAAAGTGCACATGCTAAAGCTGAGACACATGCACTGGTTTGCAGACAGGTGCGTTGAAATGGAGATCTGCGAGCTAAAAATCACCACAACTCACAAAAATGGTTAGAAAGGGATGTGGGTCCTACCGGGTGTGCCAAAATGAACCAAGGGAAAACCATTGCAAGGTTAAATTGTTAGTTTAAGTACAAATAAGAATAATAAATCCAAATAAAGCATAAACCAACAACACAATTATACTTTGCAAGAGAGAGAGTTCTGTCTTGTTCCTCCGATTGAGCAAATGATGAAGTAGAGGCGCCCTTGTGCTCCACTTGTTTTGATGTTCTCTTCTTGATGGATATGGAATGCTCTCCAAATGCACAACAAGATTAGTGGATTAGGATTGGATTTGGATCATGATTGATGAGGAATGGATAAATTTGGATGAAAAATGATTTGTTTTGGATGGGGGATTATTTGGATATGATAGAAGGAGATAGAGGAAGAAAGGGGCAGCATAAGATTAGAAGAAGATTCCATGTATTATTTGTGAGGAAATGAGACTCCAATTTATAGATTGGAGGAGGCCAATGGAGGGCCAAGATTGATTTTGGTATGAAGGGTTGAGATTGATTTGGGATGGAAGACATGGATCAAGGTGTATTGGTAGAATAAAAAGGAATATAAAATTCCTTGGGGAAAGGAGAGGAATTAAAAATTACAAGATAAAGGATGCATGGGGGGATTCAAAGAAATTTAAATTTCCTTGAAAGTCTCAATGTTGATGTGACATGAGTGGAGGAATATAAAATTGGAGAATAATGCTAAGTATGATTAAAAGAGTTAATTAGGCTAAGTGGGGATTAGAAAAAGTGATTTGTAGGAATAACCTGATTTAAGTTAATTAATTAGAATTACTTAACTAAGAGGAATTTAGAAGACTTAATGATTTAGTTGACTTTAGAAGAATAAGGAAATAATTAATTTATTTGATAAATTAAGTATTGGACTATAGTGACAAGATTGATTAAATTTGATTTAATTAACCTTAAGAAGAAGGGAATTAACACAATTCAATTGGTTAATTATGATGACAGGCTTGAATTAAATTTAAACATTAATTTAATTAATTTTAAGTGTCTACACATACACACACAGAGAGACACATATACATATGTACATATGTACATATATACATACATATACATATGTACATATGTACATACATATACATATGTACATATACATATACATATGTATGTACATATACATATGTACATACATATGTATATGTATGTACATATGTACATATGTATATGTATGTATATATGTACATATGTACATATATATACATTTTTACATATATATACATATATACATATATACATATATACATATATACATATATACATTTTTACATATAGACACACACACACACACACATGTATATATATATATATATATGTATGTATATATGTATATGTAGAAGCATGTGATATGTGTGATATAGAAAGAAAGTGTATGAGGTGTGTGTATGCAAAAGAGACATAGAAACGAAGTTAATAGAGAAGCATAGTGTGAATGTGAGTTGTAGACAATGAAGGCAGTTGGTGCAGAGTCAGAGTGCAGTTAGTGTTGTAGTGTTGTAGTAGTCGTTCACTAGACCTACTGCAAGATAGTTCTATAGAGATATTTCACCGGATTTGTTGTAGAGTTTGTGAATTGTGATATGAGCTTAATCTTGGAGCTAATATCATGCATTTGGAGATGCAATCCCCTTTAGTTTAACCTTTATTGTTGTAGTGAGAATTCAGGCACTAAGTTGTCTTTTGTATCTTTGTAGCGAGTAGTTTGGCAGTGAGCCATTTTTGTAATCTGGCAGTAAGCCGCCCTTTTGTAAAATATCCTATAACTAGCTATATTTTTCTGAGAGTTAACTCTCTCTATGGGTTTTACTATTTGGGTTTTCAATGTATAAAATCCGGTGTTCCTTTTGTGGTTGTGATTTTTCATGTTTACATTTGTCGTTACATGTGTGTTAAGCATATTTGGTTAATTGATCAAAAAGTTTAAGTTTGGTAAAATGTTTTAATATTTTTAGGAATATTGATTCACCTCCCCCTCTTAATATTACGGTCCCTTCAACCAAGTCAACAATAAGAACAAATGGAAATGTCTATTGTGTAAAGGAAAACAAAAGAAGTAGTTGTCTATTGGCACAAAACAGTGAATGTTGGTAGTGGAACAAAAGGATGGGACACATTAACTTTGACAACATGGTGAAGATCAGTTCTACATGTGTTGTGAGAGATTTTCCAAACATTATCAAACCTGCCAATACAGTATGCAAGGAATGTCATATAGGAAAGAAAACAAGGAACAAATTCAAGAACAAGGAGTATTCTACTACAAGCCCTTTGGAGTTGATTCATACTAAACTATGCGAACCTATAAGGACAAGAGGACTAAATGGTGAAAGGCATTATTTCTCATTGATGATTACTCTAGAATAACATGGGACACCTTTTTAAAAGAAAAATCAAAATCACTACATAGATTTAAGGTATTCAAATCTATAGTTGAAAATCAAATAGAAGCTAAGATCAAATGTTTAAGGTTTGATAGAGGAGGAGAATTTACATAAAATAAATTTCATAGATTTTGTGAAGATCATGGTTCTAGGGGGCGAGTGTGAGGATCAAGGACTCCAAAGTATAATGATTGTTGAAAGAAAGAATATGGTTGTTGTTGAAATATCTATAACTATGTTGAAAGATGCTAACCTGCCTAATGTCTATTAGAAAGAAGTTGTGCATATTGCTGTATATATCCTTAGCAAGGTACAAGTAAGCGTGAATCACACAAAGACACCTTATGAAATATGGCATGGAATATCATCTACAATCAGTTATTTTAGAATCTTTGGAAGCAAGTGCTACATGAGGAGAGATGAAGAGGATTTGGGAAATTTTGATGCAAGATATGATGAAGGAATATTTATAGCATAGTCTACAAAAAGTAAGGCATACTGGTGCTACAACAAGAGGTTGAAGAAAATTGTGGAAAGTACAGATGTCAAAGTAAGTGAAGAATGGAATCAGGTTACACCAAAACCCGAGATTGAGATAGAAGACACCCCCATTACTATAGAAAAGAAGGATTCTCCAAAAGATAAAGAAGAGTCAAATGTAGAAGAAGAGGAACTTGAACAAGAACCTAAGACACCTATAAAGTTTGTGCACAAAAATCATTTAGAAGATCAAATCATTAGAGATAAAAATAAAGTAGTTCAGACTAGAAGAAGACTTGCTGAGGCCAGTGAACAAGCAAATATTTGTTTCTTATCTAAGGTGGAGCTAAAGACTTTTGGAGAGGATAGAAAAGATGATAGATGGATGAAGGCAATGGAAGAAGAGCTAAATCAGATAGAAAAAAATCAAACATGGGAGCTGGTACCTAGAACAATGGACAAGAATCTGATAGGAACAAAGTGGGTGTTCCGAAACAAAAGATGGAGAAGTCACAAGAAACAAGGCAAGACTGGTTTGTAAAGGCTATTCACAAGTTTAAGGTATAGACTTTCAGGAGACTTTTTCTCCAGTTGCTAGGATGGAAACTTTAGACACCTAAAAATGTCTCATTGATCATGTACTAATTATTCATCTAATTGATTAAACAATTCTTTGATTATTTAATTAATCTTATTCTTCTAATTTCATATTTCTTTGTCATCTTACTAATTATTCCAATTTCAATTCTATCATCATTTAATCATTTAAACCATTTTCTAATGTTAATTAAATATTTATTATTTAATTAATTATGATTTTTAATCCTCAATTTAAATAATCTTTATTTTTTAAATAAATTCTTTCTCATTTCTATCTCTAATCATTTAATCACTCTACCAGAATTACGCAATCAGTCATACAGAATCATGCAATCGCTCAGGTATCATCACACATTCATTTTTTTTAATTGTTTTGATTAATCAGAAAAGCAGGTTTTCAGGACCTGAAACCTTTAACATAGGAGATTAAGAAGTATCATCATAGAGTATCCAGACCATAAAAAACTGCTTACAAAATGACTGGCAAAAAGGCCAGTAAATAGAAAGGACAACAAAAAATAGAAACAACAAAACAACAAAAACCAGGAAAACACTGCACAGTTAAAGAGTCTTCAGGAGGTCCTCCACCTTAATCACCAACTGGTCATAGGTGGCCGCAACACCTTTGAGTTCATCCAGGTCCTTATTAGGCTTCTTCTCCTTCTTTTTACCTCTGGTTTTTGTTCTGGGTCGTTGAACATCTCCTGTACCTTCGGTGTCAGGGTCAATTTCTAGGATGTCCTTCTCCTCATCCAGTTTGCTGATGAGTTTTTTGGTATTACCAGCAGAGACCTTCAGAATGTTTAAGCTTTGCTCTGCGATACTTTTGAGACATTCCTCAATTTTACTGACTTTATTGATAGTTCCCGACATAGTTTGATCCATAGCATTAGCATTCACTTTCCTCTCCAGCAAGTCTTTCTCAATTTGCTCAAATCTGGGGTTGAAGGAGTCTCTTATATTTTCAGCTTTAGCAACTGTATTTGTCAAATCCTCCATATAATCCGCCATAGTCTTCCCTTCACCAGTGTTGATAGTTTCAAAAATCTGGATTCTGTTGCTGAGCTTCTTGTTGTCATCCACAACTTTCTTGTAACTAGTGATTAACCATTCCATGGTGTCCATAAAACCTTTCAAACCCTCAGGAGGAGGGTTTGAGGGGGGATCTATCTTACCAGAGTTGTCCTGTTCCTTATTTGGGGTGTCACCAACAATAGCTTTATCTTCAGCCCTATGAACTTCTATAGTGGTCACCTCCTCCAAGTTCTAATCAACATCCAAAATCTTTTTCTGTTTATGTTCCTCTAGCTCCTTCACATTCTCATCCTTTCTCTTTTGTTTGTTTTTGGTCTGAGTATAGCCTTTGGTTTTTTTTTTTAGAGAACCCTGGGGTTTCTCCTTCTCTAAATTTTCAGAGACCTCCTCCTCCTCTGAGGAGCTTATCTGGAGAATTTTGCCTTTAGATTTCTTGCCCTTTGAGGAGGAAGGCCTGGTTTTCAAATGTTTCCTCTTCTTGCCTACTTGAACTTCCAAGTCTTTCGTACTCTCCTCAGAATCGCTCGTTGGATCACTGTCAGAACCCTCATCCAAAGAAAAAATAGAGTCCGACCCATCCACCTCAGACTCAGAAATAAAGGGTTGCAGGCGGGCTATTTGGTTAGCCTTGAGGTGGTCATAAATAAGAACCATTAAGCCTTGATGCATGGCAGTGTCACCCATAGGGTTCTCTTTATAGGCCTTAATGGTGGCATTCATAGAACATAACAGAAAATATGGAATGTTAACCTTCTCGTCATGCCTAAAATGATTCATCAAAACAAAATGGTAGCCGTATACTTTAGTGAATCTATCATCCAAAGTAATATAGTGCATTATAACAAAAAGGACCTCCCTCCATGGTTTAACAAAAGCCCTAGGGGGATAGTAAGTTTTACTTAGCTTCACCAGGTGTTTTTTCTCCTTTTCAGTTTCAAGATATCTTTCAATGGCCTCCTTGCTCACTTTTTTTTATCTTTGTAGTAGTTGCTTCCTTCCCTTCGGAGTCCCATAGCTTGGGCAATAAGGTCTTCATCTATGACAACAGACTGGTCTCCCATCTTCAAAGTGCCCTTTCTCCAGTTTTTACAAAAGAAATTGGTGACTGTGGCGTCCTGTCCATGGAGCCTCTCCATAAATTTTGAAAACCCTCCGTTCTGCAGAATGTTCCAGACCGCCTCCTTTTCCTTCCATTCCTTACAGCTGCTAGGTTCGTAGCGGCGCCCATTTCTGCCCATATTTTTGCTATTTAGTGCTGAATGTCAAAACTTGCAGAGAGATTTAGACAGAGAGTTTCTCGGAGCTACCAAATTTACTCAGAAAGCGTGGGAAGTGATAGATTGAGTGTTATAATAAATGGTGCTGACAATATTATAATTGCTCGAAGTACTCCTTTTAATCCATTTCATTATTGTTTTGAACATTAATGATCTTTGGGGTGCTATTGTATCGGTCCTTAAAAATAATTAATCTGACATCCTCTAGGAGGCCTTGTTCTCCCTTCCAAGTAATCATTTTGTCTTGATTGACTGCCACATTGGCTGCCCAGTCAGCAGAACCATTCGCTTCATGGTAGATGTGAGATATGTAACTTTTCTCAAAAGTGTTAATGAGGTCTCTAGCAGCCTTTATAATGTTATTAATAGACCATGAGGGCTTAGAGGTCCCCTTAAGGCATTTGATGATGTTGTTAGAGTCCCCTTCAATCCATATGTAGGGGCAATTTCATCTTTTTGCGAGGAGAATACCTTGGAGTGTTGCCATTGCTTCTACCTTGTGGTTTGTTTGGCTTCCTATTGGAACAACAACCATTTCCTTACATGTACCTTTGTCATCTCTAAGAATAGCTCCACATCCTGCAGGGCCCGGATTACCTTTTGCAGCACCATCAAAATTGACTTTGAACCAACCATGAGGGGGAGTTTGCCATCTTGCTTCTAATCTTTTTTTTTGCTTGGGGTCAGAACTGCCAACATACTTCAAATTCTAGGAACTTAAAATGTGAGATTCCAATGGGTTGGTCGAAAAGCAGGGAACCCCAATGACCCCAATGTTCTCCACAATCGCCCATTGTATTTTTTGGAACACAATATCTTGAGTAAGAGAAGTGTCCCTAAAAATAAGATTATTTCTTTCTTTCCATAATCCCCACATAATGTGAGGGAGAGATAGCTGCCACAGAGATCTCAAAAAGGAGTTAGACCAATGGTAATTCCAGGAGTAGAACAACTCACTGATAGTGTTAGGAAACACCTAATCAATGCAAAAACTCTTAAGAAATCTTTCCCAGATAGAAGCAGAATAGGAATAGTGTATAGCTAGATGGTCCACTGACTCTTCCTCCTTAAGACACAGAGCACATCTATTAGGAAAGGAAAATCCTCTACCCTTGAGGTTATCTAAGGTCAAGATTTTGTTTTGAAGAATAGTCCAATAGAAAAATTTATTTTGGGGGTCAGACCCTTTAACCAAGCTTTAGACCACAAAGGATTATCAGAAGGGGTGGGGGAGAGAACACCATACATTGAAGAGACAATGATATTACCTTTGGGTTCATATTTCCAAATGAGGGAGTCTTCCTCTTTATTCAACTAGGCTGAAGAGAGATGATTTTTGAGCTTGATAAGGCTTGGGTGAATACTTTCTATGTTCTACCATTTATTACTAGTCCAATACCCTTCAACTAAAGGACCAAAAGTTCTAATACAGGAGGAGGCATAAGGGGCCCATTCTGGGAAATTAGTCAAAGGTTTATCAAAAATCCAGGGGTCTTCCCAAAAATTAACTTTCCTACCATTGCCTACTTTCCAAGTAACCCCTTTAGCAATGCTATCTCTGTACTTATAAGCATGATTCCAGATATGGGACCCATTAACACTAATTTTAGAATTGATAAAAGAGGAAAGAGAGGAGGACATAAGAGAGTACTTACTTCGCTAGATTTTACACCATGCACTCTTTGAGTGGAACATTCTCCAAACCTGTTTAGACAAGAGAGCTTCATTTAAGGTCTGGATTCTTCTCAGGCCTAGACCACCTTTACTTTTCGGTCTGCATACCTAATCCCAAGCCACAAGAGACATTCTTTTCTTATCCTCAACCCCCGACCATAGAAATTTTCTTTGAATTTTCTCAATTGTATCAACATACTTGACTAGAATTCTGAAAAGGCTTAGGGCATAGATAGGTATGCTTTAAAGAGAATCTTTAAGAAGTTGAAGCTTTCCAGCCTGACTTAAAAGGGCTCATTTCCAACCAGCTAGCTTTTTATGAAACTTTTCAACTAGAGAGCTCCAAAAAGAATTAGGAGGTGCAATGCCCAAGGGGAGGCCAAGATAAGTGGCAGGAAGATCAGCAATCTGACATTCCAGGATTCTAATGATTCTATGATGTCTTCTCTCTGGAGTATTGATGAAAAAAACTTCACTTTTGACCCAATTAATGAGCTGACCAGATGAAGAGGCAAACTTACAAAGAGTGTCCTTCAGGGTTCTAGCTTCTGAGATACTTGACTCCCCCATGACAATGGTATCATCCACAAACTGTTGGTGAGAATAGATAAGATCAGCTAAAGAAGGTTGGAGTCCCTTAAAACATCCTCACATAACCATGTTTTCCATAGACCTACCAAAACATTCATCCATAATAATGAAGAGGATGGGGGAAATGAGATCCCCTTGCCTCAGTCCTCTAGACGCTTGGAAAAAGGGGGAAGGGGAACCATTGACAAGAACAACAAAAGAGGTTGAGGTAATAAGCTGATTGAAGAGGTCAACACATTTGGTGGAAAAACCATAAGCAACAAGAACTTTCACAAGAAAAGACCAATCAACCCGGTCATAGGCCTTAGAGAGATCAAGCTTGAGGATGAGACCCCGTTTCTTAGCCCTAACAAGAGAATGAATATTCTCATGGACAGTAATAGTGGAGTCGAGAATTTGTCTTCCTGGGACAAAACCATTTTGCTGATGATTAATTAGAGAAGGAAGGACAGTCAGGATTCTGGTGGTAAGAACCTTGGAGATAATCTTATAAAAAGAATTGCATAAGATGATTGGTCTGAACTTGTCCATGGAGTCAGCACCTTGGGTTTTAGGAATAAGTGCAATGAAAGTGCCATTAATTTCTTTCAAAATTATTCTAGCCCCAAAAAATTTCCTTGACCCCATTGGAAACATCCTTCCCTACAATGTCCTAGAAATCTTGAAAAAAGAACATGGGGAAGCCATCTAGACCGAGGGCTTTGTTACCATCAAAAGAAAAAATAGCATTTTTGATTTCCAAGATCGAAGGATAGAAGAAAGGGAGGCATTCATATGCTCATCAATGAGACAAGGAATATTTTGAAGAAAAGAAGATTGAGCATCAACATCCAACCTGTGATCCCTCCTCAAAAGTTTCGAAAAGTACCTTTTGGCCTCATTCCTTATCTCTTCCTCCTTGACCAGTTCCCCATTGTGCACTACCAATTTTGTAATCCTATTTGCCTCTTTATGTTTGATCATCGACATATGAAAAAATCTTGTATTCCTATCTCCTTCCTTTAGCCAAATGCATCTTGATCTCTGCTTCCAAAAAGTTTCCTCTTTAGCAATGATTTCATGGTATTTTTTATGGGTCTCATTTTATTTAGCTATAGACACAGTACTGAAACCATCCTTCTGAATTTGGTCCTGTATTTTCTTAAGGTCATCTTGGACTTTACCTTTGGCCTCAAAAATGTTCCCAAAGCTGGATTTATTCCAGAGTTTTATATTGTCCTTAACACTTTTAAGTTTCTTTACAACTCTGTACATAGTAGTTCCCTCTACTTGGATACTCCACCATTTCTAAATATTACGATTGATGTCAGGGTGATGAGTCCACATTTTTTCAAATCTGAAAGGAAAATGTCTTCTTCTATTAATTGGGTCAACAATGAAGGTGATGGGAAAATGATCTGACCCAACCCAGATGTGGGCAGACAGGGAGAAGAAGTAATGTCTGTACCATTCATCAGAAATAAGAGCCCTGTTAAGGCGAACTTAGATAAGATCATTACCAGTTCTCCTATTAGTCCATGTGTAATTGCATTCCTGTATCTCCACATCGTTGAGAGACTGTGTATTTATGAATTCCATAAGGGCCAACCTACTTTCCAACTGAGAGGGGCTTCCACCAAAATTTTCCTCCTCTCTCAAAGGAGTATTAAAGTCTCCCATGACAAGCCAACTAAGATTCTTGAAGCTATCCCTAGTTTCTATAAGATTTTTCTAGAAGGAGTTTCTAGCTTTCAAGGTGTTGGGTGCATAAATGTTGGTGAGGACCCATGAAGTTCCATCTTTTAAATGCTCAAATCTAATGCAAGAGAAATTATTTTCTTGAATAAGAACATGACCTTTGACACTATTAAGATTCCAAATGGTAGTTATACCTCCTGAAGCACCTTCCGAGCTACCACCACTGATACTCCCATTTTTAAAAAACTTCAAAGATTCAACTTTTTCTCTACTCATTTTGGTCTCTTGAATTAGAAAAACATTAGGTTTACTATCCCTTATCATATTCCTAATGATATCGTGTTTATGAGGATTATTAAGTCCCCTAATATTCCAAGAGATAATCTTCATAGTTACTTACCGATTCCTAACTCCTTAAGAGTCTTCTAAGTCCCATCTGCAATGTTCTTACTGGCCTCCTTGTCTTTGACTTTAAGGTTAGAAGGTCGACCTGGGGAAGAGGAGATATACCCAACATCTACTTGAGCTATTCTACTGGATTTCCTTAGTTGGGAACCCGAGGGAGTGGATCATTTCTTGTTCCTGTATTTTGGTATTTTCTAGTCAACTTCTTTCTTGAGAACCGCTTCCGGACTACTGAGGATTCTGGATATTTCATCTTCATTGTCCCAATTAGGGAATCTAGAATCCTGTGAAGCACTGCTTACTATTTTTGAGTTTTGATTAGAGTCTGAAAGGTTCATACCCAGTATTGCACATTTTTGGGCTTCTTGTATTTCAGAGCATATCATGAGCGGGGAAGAGTCGGTCTCTTCTTCTTGGGAGCTAGAGATCTCCCCTTCCTCAGGTTGTTCCTCTTTCTTTTGCATTTCCTTATCAACATAAGTATTAGCGATGACCACTTCAGCTGTACCTTTTGAAGATTCAGTCTATTCTTTCAATTCCTCTATTCGGATATGCTCTATCACAGGGTTGTTTACTTTGGTTGACTCATTTCTCAATACTTCTTGGGTTGGGGAATTGGAGATAGAAGTTGAGGATACCACTTCCTTATTTTCCCCCAAGGGTTCAAAACAGTTGTTGTCATAAAGTCAGCTTCCTTATTTTCTGAATTCTTAACTTGCCATACCTTTTTATCTATTACCTTTTTACTTTCAATCGGGGGTTTAGTCTGCTTGAGCTCTCCTTTAGGCTTGATAGGACAAGATTTTGCACCGTGACCTACTTTCTTGCAATGGAAGCAGGCAAAGGGGATAGATTCATATTCTATTTGTTGTTCCATGTCCCCAACTTTGACACTATATCTATCTGTTTCGACTGTAATACCCTAAAAATGGTCATCTAAACCATGGGCCCCTAATCTCAGCAACATCACCAAGGTCCTAACCAAAGGCAATTAAATCAACCTTGGGCACATTATTAATTCTTTAATCATCAAATATCACATGGCAAATCAATTACTCAATATTAATTAAATATTTATTTAATTAATTGAATCATTTCGAATAATATCATTTTGATCAATTATCCTATTTAATTTATTAAATATCCTTGCATATTTAATAATTAATAAATTTGCCATTTAATCATGCAAAATGAATTAATTTATTACAAAAGAAGAATTAATCACAAAGCAAGAGTTGAATTGAAAATAAAATAAAAGAATTGAATTGAGAGAGAAATCAAACTTGAGATATTATTTCTTTTTCTAAATTTCGAACTTGAAATTAGAAAAGCAATTAAATTGAATTATTGAATTATTCTCTAAAATTAGAATTCAAAGCTTTTCAGAAAAAGAAGTTCAGTTGCATTAAAAAGACTCTTTTCTTGAATAAATAAAAGAATTATCTATTTTTATCACAAATGCATGGAATTAATTTATTATTATTTCCAATGCAACATGGACTTCTAATTTAAATGCATTTCAATTAAACTATAATTGGAATCTATCTCATGGTTAACTAAACCTGATTTCTCAATTATTTCAATTAATCCTGAATTGAGCTTTTCTCTTGTAATTCTCTATAAATTTAGCCTTCAACTCTCATTCCAATTCACCCTAGAGATTTTTGAGAATACACTTGGAGATTATTATCACATTAATTTTGCTCTGGAGTCATTGAAGATCATTATGCTTTCTTAGATTATTTGCATCCATATTTAGTTTATTCATTATTGCTTGAATCCATATTGGTTGAATTCATTATTGCTTGAATTATTCATCCATTTTGCATCCATATAGTTAATATCATATAGATTAAATCCTTCGTCTTGGCGTAGTCTAGTCACTGTTATTGCTTATAAAAAATATGAGAGCAATCTTATACTCACATCTTTTAGAAGGCAATTAGTTGCTTTGTTATGGTTTATTATTTATTGATTATTTATTTACTAGCCATACATGTAATGACTTAATTGAAGTGTTGTGTTTACAGCTACAGACCCTTTTTCACACACACATCTCTAGCGCCCATCATGGGGCAGAAGACTATATTTTTCGGCCTCCAAGACTGATTACTTATTTTTTTGTTATTTTCCAGATTTCAGATTTTTTGGATTTTTGTCCGTACATCTCGTACAACATTTGCCATAGGTTGAAATGACAAACTGTAGGTGTCATACGAAATAGAATCATATCTCATACAAGTTGCAATCTTGTATCATACGAGTTTACATATTGTTGTACGATTGTGTATTTTTTTTGGTTAAAAAGAGGAAAAAAAGAAAATTTCATGATTTTTGGTTTTCTGTTCAAATTGATTATTCTGATGACTGACCCTGGTTGTTTATCTGTCTATCTTAGAATTTTTCACAGCCTAATCAGTTTTTGCAGAACACTTGCCAAAGAATATGCTTGTCGCACAAAGACAATATGACTACTGATTTGTTGTCTTTGCAGGTTGCCTAAGGAAAATCAACCAAACATCGTGCATTCTTTCAATTCATTTTTTAGGCACCTAAATTGCTATCTGGTTAAAGAACAAATCTATCTTTCATGTTTTTAGAAAATTTTAAGAGGTAGGAGAGTATGCTCTTGTCTTTTTCTAGACAATCAGAAATCTAGACCCTTGAGGCTTTTTTTTTTGTTTGAGATTTGTACATCTTTAGCAGGCCTGCCCTCCCGAGGGGTTGAAAAAATCTTAAAGCCGTCACGACCGGTGTGAGGGAAATGACCTAAGTGGGAATGACTAAACACCAAGTACTCCAACCCACTATAAAATAAACGCGATTTGATGAAAATCAAGTCAACAACAGTGCTTGGGAATAGCTCTCCTCTGTACTTTCGGGTATATTAAACCTTGGTTTTCAAGGCTGGGAGACCTCTTAATTGAGTTTATACCTCGACGCGCCGAACGGATCCCTTACTAGTTCTAATTAAAATTAGAAGCTACCCGGTTCACCTCTGAAAGGGGGGATAATCTTTGTGCAAGAGAGATAGTAACTCTCCCAAGATACTTGTCATTTCGTACCCCCATTAGCGTTTGGAGTCAGATAATACGACGTTGAGAATCCATTGCGTGAGACTCAGTGACCATATTCTGATTAGCTATTGGGTGTGTACTTGAGTCTACAAGCAAAGGTTTTCTTCTCTCACCAAATTCCTTAGGGTTTGCATGCTGTGATTGGAGTTACTATTTATACGTGTCTTTTATATTTTCATCCTTGAAACAAAAACTGAAATACCAAAATTGAAGAAGACAAGAAACAACTCAGTGATTAGAAACTCTGTCCATGTCAGAACTAGTCCATCCTAAGTCGAAACTCTGTCCGTGTCACAACTAGTCCATCCTAAGTCAAAACTCTATCCATGTCAGAACTTGTCGATCGTAAGTCAAAATTTTATTTAAAACTAGTATATCCTAGTCAAAAAATCAGTCCATCTCAGAATTGGTCATACTTAGTTGTCATACTCAGCAATCTAAAAACTCAAAATTTTAGTCTTTGCCCTATGATCAGTCATACAAAACTGATTATTTATCATCCTACATCACATCCTATGTCATACGAGTTTTGTCATTTGTCATCCTACACTGTATCCTGTGTCGTACAAAACCAAGAAGTCTGTCATCTGGAGCTAAATCCTGTGTCGTACAAAATAGAAGTGTCCTAAGTCTTTTGTCATCCTGCACATACCCATCTGTCATACAGTACGAGACAACAACTCATACAAAACATAACTATTGTCATCTTGTAGCTGCTAAATTGTCATCCGATTCAGAAAATCCTGTCGTATGAGTCTCTGGTTTTGTCAGAATAGAACAGTAAAACTTGCCTAAAAATAGTCTACAATGAACATAATACTGGTTACCATCATCCTAAGCATAAACAAATCAAGACAATGTACCTCTTCCATTTGCATTGCACGAGTTGGTTGTGTATGCGGGAAAAGTGGGTCGATAGAACTTAATATGTGAAAATATTTCAAAAGACTTGTCCACACACACACACAGGACTTCTTGGTGCAAGCTATGGAGTCATGAAGTATAACTCAGCTTCCCAAGGTGGGTCCCATGGTTCTCTATCCTACAATGTCCCTCAAACCAATGTTTTTGCTCTCAGATCATTGAGCGAAATGGTTTAGGGATGGAAAATGCAAGAACAAGGGATACCTTTGATAGATTTTAGAATGAAATGCATCCTAAGCTATGCATGATTCTAGAAATGCAATGAACTAGATTATAAGATGACAAGGTTAGTATAAATACTATCCTAACATGATATATTTAGTCTATGATTGAGCTAAATGATAAATAAAGTATTCTAAACATGCATATTTAGACTAATTCCTAGTTAAAAGAGAGGCTAAAATGATGAGCATAAAATGGTATGAAAACTTGAATGTATTTGAGCATAAGTGTGATACTACAAACTTGGATGGATGATTCAAAATGGAGGAATGAGAGCTCTATTTATAGCAAAAACAGGGCAATGGATGGTCAGGATTGAAAGGTTTGATCAAGGGTTGAGTTTGAAAGTTGGGGATCCATGTTTGTAATTGGCACCAATGAAATGGTGACAAGTGTCAACATAGGGTTCGGTTGAGAGAACGGGTTGGAGGCATTAAATGCCCGAGAAGACCTTATGGTTATCTAGAAGGTAAGGGTCAAGTCTAAATTAAGATTACCCACTGGATTAAGAGTTAATCCAAGGATAAACCTTTGTGCAAATGATTAAGAGATAATCATGGTCAAAGCATTAAATGCTTGATGAGACCCTTGGGTTGGATGAAGGTTGAGTTAAAAGAAATTCTTTAACCATGTAGGAGGGTTTGAGTTAACCATTAATGGTTATGAAGACTTTGGGGAATTAAGTGGTTGAAGGCTTGAAGCCTTTAATGGTTATCAAAGACTTTGAGGAATTAAGTGGTTGAAGGTTTGAAGCCTTTAATGGTTATCAAAGATTTTGAGGGTTTGAGAAGTGACCTCCCCTTGCTTAGGGATGTGACAAAGTTTAGAAGATGGGTTAGGCTAATTAGAAGAGTCTAGAAGGGACTAGAAAGGGGTTTAGGAAGGCAAGTGGGAGATGTAGGATTTTGCAAGTGGATGGAGGGATAATAGGATTTAATTCAATTTGGTTGCAATTTGGGGAAATTAAATAAATTAGATTTATTCAATTTAGGATAACTTATTTAATTAAATTTGTATTTAATTAAAAGTGGATAGGGGGAATTTAATTGAATAAAATGATTTATTCATTAAATGGTATAGTGAATTTAATTTAAATAAATTGAGTAATTTACTTAATTAAATAGAGGAATGCGGGTATTTTAATTAAATTGGATTTAATTAAATAGAGAAATGAACATAAAATATTCATTTAGGAATATGGTCATTTTTATACGTCTACAGGTTGATCATCTTTCAACTAGTTCAATCAACTACCTATCAAGCCTAAGTCACTTAGATAACGTCTTATACAGGATAGATCTTTCCTAAAACTAGACTAAATCTTACACTACTCTTAGAATCAACTTAGATAGACATTTTATACAGGATAGATCTTTCCTGAAACTAGACTAAATCTCAGTTGTTTCTCTCAAATAATACATTAACCAAACAAACTAGCTTTGAAATTGATCTTGACCTCTGCATCACAAAAAACTTTAGGTCACACTAATCCATAAAAATGCCTATTCAAACCAGGAGTTCTCACAAGAAAGAGGCCAAAGGCAAAGGAAAACCCTTCTCATATCAAGATAACCCATTTTACGTGGAGGATCCATTCACTGACATACCTTTGTCATTAGGCAGACCAATTTTTGATGAACCTAAATCTCCCACTATACATGAGACAAAATACAATGACAAAAACAACCGTAATGTTCACAAAACCAGCAATGATTCCTATCAAGCAAAGCTGAAGAAGACATAGAACCTCCAGAAAAAGATATTCTTGATTATCAAAAGGACAAAGACTTCAAAAAAATGATGAAAGCTATCCTGGCTCGAGAGAAGGAAGACTATTTCTTAGAACTAGCAAAACAAGGTGCCAAACTTCCTACTCGATATGATGTTCAGACACTCGTTACTAAAAAGGAAGAATCACCTATACTCATGGTACACAAACAAGTACAAGCCTTACAGATGGAGGTCACAGAACTGAAGAATAAGTATAAGTCCTCAAAACAATATTCTCTAGAAATAATATGTCCCTTTCCATTTGACAAAAATCTATACATGCCTCCATTTCCTTCACGAGTTGAGGTCCCAAAATTTGACAAATATGAAGGTACCTCAGATCCTCAAGATCATGTCAGGAAATTTTGTGCCGCCTGTATGGAGTTCATGCACGATCAAACGTACCTCATGCACCTTTTTCCTAGGAGTTTAGGGGGTCAAGCAATGAAATGGTTCTCAAGTCTACCCAAAGGAATAAAACCGTTTGAAGAACTAATCCAACTATTTTTATAACAATACTCATACAACATTCGACATCCTGTGACTATTATCAAGCTTTGCAATACTAAATAGAAAATAGGGGAGCCTCTTCTTACTTTCCTCCAATGTTGGAGAAAGATGTTCTCTAGGTATTCTCGACCTATCCTAGACTCTGAGAAAATGGATATTTTTGTCAATAACTTGGTCCCCGAACTGAAGTATAGTATACAAATGCAAGTATACCCATAATTTAACAAAATGGTAGATAATGCCATTTGAATGGAAGATGTGCTCATAAAGAAGGGAGATATCTCACCTTGGAAAGAAACACAACTAGGGTCTAGCTCTAAAGAGAAGAACAAGTAATGGAAATTTGGCAAAGACAACAACAAGAATGTTGTTAATGAGGGAGTGGTAGATACTGTTAAAGCTAACTAAAAGCCCACAATATTCAACTTGGCTAGTGGTACACAAGCACTTAAAGCTGCTGAGGCTGCAGCAAAAAATCCACCAAAGAGAACAAAAGAATGGTTCAAAGAAAAGCCTTGGCTTTCCAAACCTAAGCATGATTTTACTCCTCTTGAAGAATCATATGAATCCGTTTTCAAAACTCTGTTGGCAAACAACTTGATAACGCTACCAGATAACTCCAGACCATATGATCCAGAAGTCAAACCAAGATGGTGGAGAGAAAATGAATACTGTGACTTCCATCAGAATAAAGGTCATAATATAAACAATTGCATGAAACTAAAACATGAGATTCAAGATCTCATAGATGCTGGTAAAGTTGTTATTGGGAATCATCTGACCAATACTGATCATAAAGCATTTAAGGACCCTTTACCTATTTATGAACAAGGTGATTCCTCAAAGACCAAAGGTGGTGCCAAAGTAAATTATACTTATACTAGCAATGACAACATCATTAACATGATTGAGCCTTCCCAATCAGAATATTGTAATGTGATTATAGTCCAAGATAAACCGAATGAATCATGATATGCAAGAGCTCCAACCCGTTCTTAGAAGAAAGTCACTCTCCAAGGAGCTAGTTCAACCTAGCTCAAGCAACATTGAACCCACCAGCCCAATCAAACAAACAAAAAGAATCAACCTTGGATAAATTTAAAAGGCTAACTTCAACATCATCCTCTGGATATAGTGTCGTTAAATAGTTGAAAAGGACAAATGCCCAAATCTCATTTTTTGAATTGCTAAAACTCTCATCTGCTCACAAAGATATCCTAGACAAAGCATTGCTCACCACTAACGTTCCAAAAGATTTAGACATTGATCGGTTTCAGTCTATGGTGGGTCATCTGACTTCACCTCACTATCTGACCTTCTCTGAAGAAGCTGACAACTCGCTAAATCATCCACATAACCAACCATTTCATATTGAAGCCATGATCAATAAACACAGAGTCAAACGTGTTTTGATAGATGGAGGCGCGGGGTTGAATATCTGTACTTACAGTCTACTTACACAACTAGGATTCTCTGAAAATGTCATTGATCCCGACAAGAAAATAACAATAAAAGCCTATGATGAAGAAGAAAGGACCTCTAAAGGTCTGGTATCATTACCTATCAGAGTGAGACCTGTAGAAAGAGATTTCCTTTTTCAGGTACTTGATATTCCTTTGTCATACAATATCTTACTGGGCAAGCTATGGATTCATGAAATGAAGGCAGTTCCATCAACATACCATCAATGCTTAAAGTTTCCTTATAATGGAACAGAAGTTAGTATTCCTGCTGATACGAATGTCGTCTGTAATGCATTGACAAAAGGTGCAGATACTTTTGTGCCTCATAATAGGGCAGCCTCTACAAATGAAGATCTAGAAACAATGATGAAAGACTCAGAAAAGAAATTGAAGATTACAAATACCGACATGGATGGCTACAAGATAGAACTGGTAATTTCATTAGTTTCTCTCCCTCCATCACCAAAATAGTTGGGCAAACCATCAGAGCCTATGAGAACACAAACTTCAGCTCTGAATACCATATATGATGGTCTCTTTGTACATTCCTCTACGTCCCTAAAGGATGAAATTGAAGAAGATGCTGTTCTTAACTGGCTCTTTAAGGAAGATAGTCAAAACAAGGAGGTACGACATTGTGAGATTTTCTCTAACCAATATGGTCCTAGCTACAAGATGATTCAATGCATGGGATATTCAGGTACTGGTCCCCTAGGTAAACATCAAGAGGGTATTATTGAACCAATTTAGCTACAAACAAAGTCCACAAATGATAAGGCTAGATTGGGGTACAATCCGAAAAAGACATTAGATCAAAAACATGTTTCTAAGTCTAAGTGGAAGAAAAGGATATTGCCTTCAACATTACAGGAAACAGATGCTCAACAAACAAAATCAAAGCGTGGAAAAGAGAAAGAGGAATCAACAGTCAAGAAAGAAGAAATAATCAATGCTCAAGCTTCGATGGTGTTAGCTACAATAATACAAGAAGTTGAGGTCCCTGAGGATATAAGAGATGACATAGTAAGAATCAGAGAATTGTTTGCACCACTAAAAGTTCTAGTCATATATACTGGTAGGCAGCAAGTAGATGATTCAGAGACTGACTCAAACGAGTATGAATGGGGTCCTGACCACCTCTCAGATACATCCAGTACAGAAACTCGAGAAGCGTCTAGTGGTGTCATAGATGTTATTCAAGAGATGATGCGTATAAAACTAGAGAAGGAAATACAAGAAATTAGACAAAAGAGACAAACAAATTATGAACAAGGATTGAAGGAAGGAAGAGTACCAGAAAGCTTTTCATCTATGTACTCCTATGCTAAAACAGAACAAATCAGGTATAGCACTACACAAGAAGAGTTAGAAGCTACAAAACAAGAACCAATTATCAGTCCAGAGGAAGCTGAATGGAGTAGACGATAGTAAATCACAGAAACACCAAGATCATGTCAACAGGTGTGTCAGATACAAATGACAAATGAACCACAATATGAAGGAACTTGTAGCATTAAAGATGTTGGTGTTGATACCATACATACACTTACTAAATCACTTGAAGAAGACTTGGAAACTTCATTTGATGACTCTGATGATAGTTGTATTCAATACAATATCTACTCAGCCTCAAATTCTGAATCATCTGATACAGACAATGAAAATCTGTCTACTAATCTTATCACTGTCAAACCACGATATGACGTCCAGTTTGGCGTAGGGAATGACACTACCAGTATGTCTATTGGATTACGTCAATTAAATATTAACGTGAACTTTAATAATCATGTTTTGACTCTTCTTGGTCTCAAGACACTTACGCAAGGTATCCTTCTGGAACTCGACTTTTTGATCCACAGTTGTGATGACAATACCATGAACACTCTCAAACCTGTCCAACATTTATCCTTACTACATCCAGAACTAATTGACTGTACTTTACAGAACCAACCCATCAATATACCTACTTTTTCCAATGACTATACGTTAGCCTATTATCTCAATGCAGTTGAACCCATGTACTCTTCCACCAGTGAACAGAGTGAAAACATGACTGAAGCGGATATCAAGTATCTTAGTCGCAAAAACAAGAAAAATAAAAAAAATATATCTGATGGTGAAAACCACATTGTCGCAGTGTCAGAATCTAAAAAAGAGAAAATAAAGGACGTACCTAAAGGTGAAAACCTCTCTGAGGCGCCTGAAGGTGAGATAATTGATGTACTGCCAAGTCATTTCTAGGAAAGGTCCTCCATACTGATCGAGCCAACTTAGCCAGTGAACATTGGGAGTCAAGAGACACCACACATCATTCATGTAGCTCAATCACTATCAGCAGAAGAATTGAAATATTTCACTCATCTATTCTCAGAAAAGAAAATAAACTTTGCATGGACGTACTTTGATATGCCAGGCCTGGATCATGATCTCATCATGCACCATCTTTCTATCACACCAGGAGTTAAACCAGTGTTAGTGAATAGATTTTGTCTTTCTTTAAATTGAATTGATTCTAAGCTCTGTTACCTCTTTGAAAGACAAAAGTTCAACTAAACAATTGGGTAACTGTGACGTACATCACTTCCCTTTGAATTTTAGGTAGGTAGAGCTCCTTCCATGAGTTATTCAGGGAATAATCTAATTAAATAAATTGATATGCTTTTAACCTGAAAGCACGTAAGGCTGCCTACTTCATTCTTTGATGAGAGGCCATGAAATATATAAAATATTTCAGGATAATTTTATATGAAGTGCTTCACCACGAATATCAGAAGAAATCAGAGCAAAGTTTAATAACACTGATTTCAGTACTTCTTAAGAATAAACAAGAGAAGCAAAGTCTCTTTTCAACTAAATATATTTCCAAACAACACAGAAAGAAGCGTCAGATTGATTAGATTTATATTTGTAAAGAAATACCACTCCGTGGATTCAAACTCAAATATTTTCCACCTCAAAATGCATATGATCTTTATATATGTATTTCATGCAACAAAGACATAACAATACACACATAAGTTCTTTCCAAGTTAAGAATCTGAAAAACTTGATCACTTCCTTCAGACCCAACTAAAAACTTCTAAAAATCTTAGTATATTTTCTAACCCTTTCTCTATCTATCTTAGTCTAATTTAAAGTAGTCTTTAAAGAATAGAGGAGGTCTCCCGCAAAACTTGACCTCCTCTCAAATAGTTATAAAAACCAATAGAGTATTTAGGGGACAGATGTTCCGAAGTCATTGCAAGGTTATGAAAAGCATATAAAATAAAAATAAAGCATTAGCATCATGCTATGCTTCTTCTCCATCGTCATCCTCTCCTCCACTTTTCCGGGCATCATGGGCGGTTGCAACCTCCTAAATTATAGATTGACTCGGATTTTTCATTGCATTAATCTTTGCATTTGCGGCTTCCTTGTCCCACCTGTGTTTCACCATTTTCTCGGCATGCTTAGGTAACTGATCATTACCAATGAACGTCATGGACCCAATTCGGGCAATTTGTGTTATATTTTTAGGAGTAAAGTTGCCTTTGGCCTTAACCTTCTCCATGTGCAGCTTAAATGCCTTTACCGCGTCCTGTGTGTTCAGCCCACAAAGTCCCAGTTGCTAATCATGTCTGGGTTAACCACTTTATTATCATTGACCAAGCTACACTAAATTTCTTGAAGCTCATAAATAGAGGCCCTGGCATCGGAAATCACAGACTTGAATGTAATTACCCGCCATGCTATAGTTTTCTTCAATACGAAAAGCTGACACTCATCAGTTACCAATTTAATTGAATTTTCTACTAAAAACTTTGTAGCTCCATATTCTTGTATCTTGGTGAGCATGGGTAATACATTTTCCCATTTATGCTCTTCCTTTTCCCATGGCACAATCTGATTCTGAATCTCTGCAGTGAGGTTTTGCAATTCATCGCATAGCTTCCTGGAGTTTGTAATATATTTTTCACCATCTCTAATCACTCCTTCAATTCATTTCTCTATGGCCCCTGCGATGCTCTTGTCTCGCTGAACTTGATTCATCAGTTTCTTGTTCTCTGGTGAAGTAGGGTCAAATTTTTTTGAAGCATGCAATATGGGAAGTGCTCCAAAACAACCTATGCTATCAATGAATTGAGCTAGAATCTTGATATGTCGTTTCAATTCTCTTTTCTCTTGTCCATCTTTTTCTGACCTAGTGAGAATCTTCTTAGCCGACACTTGGAAAAGGTGATTATTAGAGTCCCTGCTCATATTCCCAAGATCCACTTTGCTGACCTCAAAATCCTCTGCATTTACTTCCTTATTCTCATCTTTGGGCTTATAAGAAGCAATTTCAGCAACCTACCTCCCGGTCTTTTCATCAGCATCCAATCTGGAAGTTGTTTTGAACTTCTTCTGTTTGGGACCCTTCTCCATGTATTTGACCACCATTTCTTGGATTGGGATGGACACTGGGATGAAGCTCTATTTCTTGCTTACTGAAGTAGTTAACCATTTGGGAGTTGTATTTGAACTAGCTGTTCCTCCAGTTACTTTAGGTGGGGGTGTCATGGCTACATTAATTGCATGAGAATCCATAGTGTTGACAATGTCACTATCAAGGTCCTCGACCTAAAAAAATGAGTATCAAGGATCTTGTCTTTTACCTCTGTGCAACACTCTGTGACCTTGTATATCGAGGGGTAAGAAATTTCAAAGCAGGATTAGGCTCATGCTTGGTGTGAGATGACTTCTTATTTTTACTTGCATGAATAGGCATAGAAGTTGGGTTAGAAAAATGTTTTGCAGAATGTAGAGAAACCGCATTATCTCTTGCAGGATCAATCTTGATGCCTAATTTCATTGCTCTTTTCTTATTAACCCAATCTACGGTTCTTTCCAAGACTCTCTTTGTTCTAAGTTGTATATCATCCTCTTCTTCCATATCCCAATTAATGCAGGATGTTTTGGGTTCAGCTTGGTCCAGATATCCAGGTTCAAAAAGCTCCTGATAATCCTCTTCGATCCCACTTACATCAAGTTTCACCTGCAGGGAAACTACTTATTACAGAACCATTCTCATATTTGCTCTTTTGAACACTTCAAGCTCATCACCGCAATCTTCCCAAAAGTCCTCCAAGTGTGGGATTGGAAGATGTGGCATCAAACCAAGACTCCCTGAGAAACCTTTATTATCAAAGCATTTCCTTTCATGATAGAGCGGAAAATTGAAATTCTTCAAGTCAGCTCCTATGCTCAACGCATATGACATTGAACTACAAGATAAAATGCCCAATTGAACAGGAAAATGATCATCCCATTTATCTCTGGGTTGATCTTTCTTAATTACGGTAGACACCTGCCTATAGATCTTAGCAAGGACAAAATAATCAGAACAAAAGCGAGGAAGTCTGAAAGGCTCTTCTTCAAAACCACCTACCCTTATATAACAGAAGAGAGGAAACTGAACAAAGAAACTACCATATATTTTTAGTAATGCCTGGGCATCTTCAGACATCCTTTTAGGTTTCATGTTTTTTAACTCATAACAGAAGTCTCCCAGGAAAGCATTATCTACTCTCCTAAAATATTGCAATGCATTATCTTTTTGCAACATGGGGTAAAATTCATACACAAAAACATCTCCTTCAGCAAGCTGCCTAGGTATCCCCATTTTTTGTTTAACACATGCCAAACAATATGTCAAATTTGAGGACATAAATATATTTTTCTTGAACTTCTTCACCATGCTCAGCTGTTCCCTCATGGAGTCAACAATAAGCTCTGCCTAGTCAAGATACTACTTTCCTTCCAACACCAGTTGCACATAATAGTAAATCCAGTCATCGAAGCTGTAGGCCTCAGCTAAACCTCTAACTCGGTGTAACAGTAACATAACATCATGGATGTGGGGAAGCATGTGATTTTTGTTGGGATATTTAGGTAACCTGGAGCCACCCCTCTAAGGAACTTTCAATCAATGCTTCGCTATATTATTTCGATGTCCAGTTTTATCTGCATTGAACTCAGTGACTGATTGGGCAGGAGAAAAATTTGAGAACTTATAATAAGGCGATTTGAAAACAAAAGAAATGATTTCCCTGTTAATTGCAAGGAGGGATTCACCATTATCTCTCTTGATAGTTTCAGAAATAGGATCATACCTCGCAATGCACTCCCTAACTAATTTTGGGCAAGGGATAGCAAGAGGAAAGGTTGCCGCCTCTACGAGGCCACTACTTAGATTTTCTAAACCAAAAGAACTGTCAATTCCTTTAAACACCCTTTCCTTCAAGAGCTTTAAATTTTCTCCTTTCAGGTCTATATCACTGACAATGGGTTCTGTGCAAGCAAGATTGAAATTTTTTCCGAAAAGGTGTAGAGCGGACTTCATAATTCATAAATAACAACCCTTATTTCCCCCAACAAATTTTATTACAAGAGAGAAAAACAACTAAAAATCACTGGAGATGATAGGAATCAAAACTCACCTTCACAGTGGAAACCAATCAAATGATTACCAGTAGACAAACCTTCTATCAAACACTCCGCAACAATGAAGAACAAGTTTCAGAAATTAATTACTTCATACCTTATAGAAAATGAAGTGATAAAAGCTCATTTAGTGCATTAATTTTGGCCGTCAACTCAAATGTGCCGAGCACTGGGATTTGACATCACGCATGTGTATTGAATGCATGGTAGCATTTTTGGGGTAACCACCATTTCCCAAAAATGATTACTTGCCTTCAAAAATCAGCCAGTTGACATCACCTAAGATATGGTTCAATCTTCATCATACTTAGCAATAAATGCGCCATCATGTCGTTTAGTGAATGGGACCCACTTGATTTGAACATGCATGAACAATCTAAATTGACTTTATGAGGGTTCAGGTAGTTCAAAGCGTACACTGTGCCAAGGAAATTTTACTTTGAAAAGATTAACTTTTGTTAACTGCCGCTGGCCTTTTGAACTTTATCGAACATGTTGAAAATCATTGAACTGTTTGAACTAGGTTCAAACGGTTCATGGTCTGGAGAAAGAGGATATGAAACATCATCCGTGATCATGAAATAGAACTTTTACAAAACACTTGACCGAACATTAGCCTGGAAACATTTTAGACACAACTTAGAACCTGCGGTACCTAAATGAACATTACGAACTCCTTTCAAAATGGTTCAAGGGGTTCATGAGGTTCAAATAGACCATTGAAACTTGGCGCTATGGATTAAGAGACGATTTACAAGCGGATTAAGGATTGAACCAAGGAATTTTTAACAAGATAAAGACTCAAATAAAATTTTGTAGGGCGACTTACTCTTGTTATGAGGGATGGATGACAGGATAAAATTGGTTCTGATTGGGGATTGTATTTTGTGAAAAATGCAAAGAACTCTAAATCTCTAGTTTGCACAACAAAAATAGAAAGGGGATAAAAAGGACACACACCAAAAAGACACAAAACAAACAACCAACCTACTATGTACAAGAACTCTTGGTCATAGATTTCAAAGTTTATAGAGCTTCAAGTCTTGCCCATTATAGGTATAGGGCATAACTGTTCCATCAGAATATTTCAGTCTGAATGCATTCGATCCCACTACTTCATGGATCTTGAATGAACCTTTCCACAATGAATCAAATTTACCATGGGCACCCTTTGGTTCCCTTCTTTTGTCCCACAATAGTACTTCATCTCCTTTTAGGAACCCTCTTGGTCGAGCTCTCATATCGAAGATTTTCTTCACCTTATTCTGATGCTCAGTAATTCTATCCACTAACATCTCTCTTTCCTCTTCCAACTTCATCAAATACATGACTCTCTTTTCCAGAGCATTTTGGAAGAAGGAGTCCTCAATTACGGTTTGAAGTCTCACCGCTACCAATTCCAGAGGTAAAGAAACCTTCGCGCCAATCCCATACACCAGTTCATAAGGTGCCATTCCAAATTCTCTTTTAGGGGTAATCTATCCACCCATAAGGCTTCATATACCTTTTTATGCTAGTTCTGGGCATTAGCATCAACTAACTTCTTCATGATGGTTACCAAGTTCTTGTTGCTTGATTCTGCTAACCCATTACCTTGCAGAAAGTAATCGGAGGAACGTGAAAGAGTAATTTGATGTTCATAATAGAACATAGTCAACTCTTTAGAGGAGAAAGATGATGCATTATCTGCGACAATCTTCTGAGGGACCCCAAAACGGACTAAAATGCAATCTTCGAGAAAATTACATACAACCTCTGAGTTTGCCTTCTTAGTGGGGACAACCTCTACCCACTTAGTAAAATAATCTGTTGCTGTCAGAATATACATATGGCCAATACTAGAATGAGGATTTATTGGACCAATGAAATCAATACCCCATTGTTTGAAAGGGTCATCCACTACCACAGGCCTTAAAGGTAGAGCAGCTAAATGTGGTTTTCCAGAAAAGAGGACATTTTTCACATCCCTTAACATAATTATATGCATGATGAAACATACCAGGCCAATAAAAATAGTTTCTTAAAATCTTAAAAGAGGTTACCGAGGATGAGAAATGTCCATCGCAGGCTTCATCATGATAAACTTCCAGAAGCTTTTGCTGTTTAGGCTTATCTACACATCTCAAATAGGTACCATCCAAGCCTTTTTTGTACAAAACGTCTTGCCAAATAACATACTTATCTGCTTTCAATTTGAGATTTTTTTGTTCTTTAGTTGACAAATGACTTGGGAAACTACCATAGGTCAAATAATAAGCTACATCAGAAAACCATGTATCTTGCAACCCAATGAATAGAGTTAATGGTAGCTCTTTTTCTGTCTCCATCTTATTTTCTACTATTAATTTGCATAAGCCCTATCCTTTAACCATCTTTGTAGGATGAATATCTAGATCATATTCCTAAATTTTGGTTACCCTTGTCGCTCTTTTATTAAGTCCAACTTCCTGCTGAGTCAGAATACTTTTCAATGCAAAATCTGGAACAAACACCATAGAGTGAGAGTGCAGAATATAATACCTGAATTGTTTAACTGCTTTAACTATGACAAAGGCTTGTTTTTCTAAGAGTGAATACTTAAGCTCATGTTTCTTAAGAGGGACACTCATGAATGCTATAGGTGCTTTAGTCCCAGGTTCATCTACCTGTAATAATATTCCCGACATTGTATGTTCCAGAGGCATAACAGTATATGAGAAATTTATTTTTAAAATTTGGGTTGATGAGGGTTGGCGCATTGGCAACTGAGCTCTTAATCTTTTCAAAGGATTCTTTGGCCTCATCAGTCCATTTAAAAGGATACTTCTCACTCAACAAGCTAATGATGTGCTTAGTAGTTTCTACAAATTTGGGTACAAACCTTCTCAAGAAGTTTACTTGACCGAAAAATGACCTTACTCCAGTCCAGTTTGAAGGCAAGCTGAGGTGTTGGATTGCATTGACTCTTTCTGGATCAATCTTGACACCTTCTTTTGAAATGATGTTCCCTAATAATTTACCCTCAGTTACATAGAAAACTGACTTTTTTGGATTCAAGGAGATACCATGTTCTTGACAACGTTGTAGAACTGCCTTAAGATCTTTGAGATGATTTTTCCTATCTTTAGAAAACATGGTCAAGTCATCTAGGTAAACAACAATAATTCTGTCACGAAAATCCCTAAAAGAAGAATCCATGGCCCTCTGAAAATTTGCTCCGGCATTAATCAAACCAAAAGGCATACGATTATATGCAAACGTTCCCCAAGGGGTGATGAATGCTATCTTGTGCTGTTCATTTTCTACAACACTAATTTGATTGTAGCCAGAAAAACCATCTAACATTGAC